>NW_021318832.1:364786-365260 GCF_001605985.2 Dendrobium catenatum | reverse complement strand
ACCCTCCAAGTATTGCACTACAAAATATGACTCTCCTTTAGCCCCCACGGCTAGGCGGAGAAGCCCTCACAAGAACCTCCTTTTTTCCACCCCGGCAAGGAAGAGAACCTACCTCCTTTTGCTTCCTCCTAAAGCTGGCAGAGAATCACAACCAAAAGCTAACTCCTTACCTTTACCGACCCTTCCACGGATGAGAAAAACTAGACGAAGAACAAGCAGAGCGATCCTTGAAGCAACCCTTGTGAATCCCCTTACAAGCTCCCCCTCACGAGATCCTCTCTCTCTCCCTCTCTCTCTTTCTCTCCTCAAGGTATTCTCAGGTCAAGGCAGCAGCCAAATGTCTTCCAAAATGTTGAACATGAGCTCTTAAATAGAAGAGCTTCAAAGGAGCTCATTAATTACAAGTTGCAGACTTTATCGTCCAGGCCGATATTGACATCGGCCTGGCCGATCAGTACAAAACTCAGAAGATCG
>NW_021318832.1:330799-359144 GCF_001605985.2 Dendrobium catenatum | reverse complement strand
TAAAAGTGCGGAAGCAAGAAAACAAGAACATAGAAATTTATAGTGGTTCGGTCAACTCGACCTATGTCCACTCCTTGGAGGCACCCTCCAAGTATTGCACTACAAAACGTGACTCTCCTTTAGCCCCCACGGCTAGGCGGAGAAGCCCTCACAAGACCTCCTTTTTGCCACCCCGGCAAGGCAGAGAACCTACCTCCTTGTGCTTCCTTCTGAAGCTAGTAGAGAACCACAACCAAAAGCTAACTCCTTACCTCTACCGACCCTTCCACAGACGAGAAACTCTAGATGAAGAAAAAGCAGAGCGATCCTTGAAACAACCCTTGTGAATCCCCTCACAAGCTCCCCCTCACAAGATCCTCTTCCTCTCTCCCTCTCTCTTTTTCTCTCCTCAAGGTCTTCTCAGGTCAAGGCAGCAGCCAAAGGTCTTCCGAAACGTTGAACATGAGCTCTTAAATAGAAGAGCTTCAAAGGAGCTCATTAATTGCAAGTTGCCAACTTTATCGTCCAGGCTGATATTGACATCGGCCTGGCCGATCAGTACAAAACTCAGAAGATCGGCCAGAGCATCGCCCTGGATACACTCCTGGACGATTGAAATTTGGCTTGATCGTCCAGGCCGATCTCACGATCATCCTGGCTGATCAGTTCAAATCAGAGGAAAATCGTCCTGAGAATAGCCCTGGATACGAGCTGGCTGATATTTATCATCCTGAAGTAACTTAAGGTTTTTGACTGGATCAAGAGTGTGTGTGTAGGGTTACTTAGCATCAGTCTCTTTGACCATTACAAGTAGACTCAAAAAGTGAAAAACAAAAGTACAGATTGACTCTACCCTAAACCTACGTAATCCTGAACTGGCTTTGTCTTGTTCGTCCAATCTTCGATTCCTGAAAAGTTAGAAGCAACAAGCAGTCCAAGAGAAATAGTGTTTATCAATCATCAAAACATAAGCCATGAAAATAGATTTGCAACAATGTGATCTTGATTTTCTCTAATTTTGGGAACAAAGAACCTCATATTTTTAAGCAAGATGAGGATGATCGCATATTATTTAGGCCTAGCCACTAGATCAATCAAATGATATAAAAAAATGTCAAGGTTGATTAAGATTAATCTAATGGAGGTTAACAATGTGATTCTATGGCCTCGCCACCAGTTAGAGCACCATTGTTGTTGTAACTAATTACTTGTTTAACACCACTATTTATGCTAGAAACTTGTTTAAGTTGTCTTGGTACTCTCGGAAAACTATCGAGAATGAAAATCGAAAGCATTTAGAAGGTTGTAAGCACTGTGCAAAATGTTGAAACTAAAAAAGATATTGATACTAAATTTTAATAAGAATTTAAATAACAATTGAATTTGTACTAAAGCCGACTGAAGTATAATCAAATTTTTCGTAGTAATTATCAAAATGGCCCTCAGACCACAATTTTTTTTATATATAATTATTAGAATCCATTCTTTCCCTCAATAGAAAGCCTTCTTAATAAATATAGCCCCCAAGCTCTAGAATTTCCAATACATAGTATAATACAATCCCTTCTCATAGCCAACAGAATCTCTTCTCATCATCAATTGAAATATTTCAATCATAGGTACTAAAAATAAAATGTGTTCTATACTATTGAAATAAACATGATATTATTAGTATACAAAATGGCTCTAACAGCTATCACATAATTCTCCACCCTATTTTCTGCTATTTGAAAAAATTAAGTTTCAAAATTTCACCATATTATAGAGATTGAGTGTAAAAAAGCTCTAAAGATATAACTAAACTAAAATACTATTTATAGATGTATGTGAATTTTTGAATTGATAAAAGTTACTCATTTTCAAAATCACCAAGCAAAAATCTCAAATAAATACTAAAAAAACCAGAACAGTTATACCGATAACATATCAAAAGTTACATGGATAAAAGTTATCAAAATTTGATAAAATTGATTAGAATTTTTGTAAGAACAAATTATAATTTTGATAAAAAACCCCAAAACACTAAATATTTGAAAACTAAAATAGGTTGAACATAACCTATCTCAACCCGAGCAAATTTCATGGCTGGACTGATTGATAAAAATTGCTCTTTGAACTTGAATACCTACTTTCTCTCTTCCCCTTCCCCTCTCTTTTTCTTCTCAAAATCTATTTTAATTTATGTAGCATCAGGAATGAGGAAAATTGAATAAATGGAATAGTTTTTTATAAGTTCTCATAAGTGGAGAAAGATTATTTACAATTAAATAATTTAAGGAAGCAATGATAATTATGCCAATTAATTAATTTTTAGCATAACATTATTATAAATTAATTAATATCTTTAAATTTGGGTTTCAAAAACTATGGAAAAATATTCATAGGTTAGCTTAGAATGCCTAGAAGACTCTGATGAAGTCGATTTACAAAATGGATACCTAACGGTCTCATAAGACCCACTTATTCTAACATGTATAAATTTCTCAAGGAATTGCACAGTACAAGAAAAATTGGCATTCCTGATAGACTTTTTTACGGTATTATATTTTCCAGCAGCAGTGGTGATGTAAATGGCAGATATTACACTGGTCAATTATCTATAGGTTATCTAGTAGATAAACTACTAGAACATTATCGGCAGAAAACTTGCTAGCAGTGCCGCCAATTTTCCTAACCCAGTGGTACCTGCCGGTAAAAAATGCCATCAAAATTTTTCCAATGAAACTTCCAGTGAAAACTCATCTACCTACTTAAACACGACAAAATTTTCTAGCAGTAATGCTGCCGAAGAAATTGTCGGTGGAAAATCCACTGGTAGTACTATCGAAGAAGGCCCTATTTCACTTCCCAGAGCTATTTAGGAGTGTCTTGCTATTCATTTCATTCCCCTTTGCTCTCGGTTGCATGAGTCACCTCTTGCCAAATGCTACTTCCGTGCCTTTGTACATAGCTTCCATCACCCCCGTTCTCCACCTCGGTCACCAGAACCATCGTAAGCTTTTATGCCTTCAGCTCATATCTTTTTTTCTTTGTTCATGGATGTTCTTGGTAGAAATTTGCAAGATATTATACCATGGTGTATGCATTTTGTTAATGATATTCTTCTAACTGATAAGTCTAGAGAGGGAGTTAATTATGAAATAGATATGGATATTATTAGAAGAATTCAAATTGGATGGCTAAAGTGGAGTAAAGCGTTGGGCTTATTATGTGATAAAAAATTCCCCTCAAACTTAGGGAAAAAATTCTAAAAGATGGTGGTGAGACCTAAAATGCTTTATGGTGTAAAATATTGGTCATTAAAAGAGAATCATAACATTAAGTTAAGTATTTGCAGAGATGAGAATGCTCATGAGTAGCTTTACTCTTAGAGACGAGATACAAAATGAGCATTTACGTGAAAAGGTTGGAGAAGCTCTTATGGAAGATAAGATTAGAGGGAGTGAGAGTTTTTTTTTTTTTTTTTTTTTTTTTTGCAGAAATGTGATTTGCATTAAAACGAAAGAAAGAACACCTTAATACAAACTAGAACCAAAATAAAAACCAAGGGTTCCTTGATCAAGGAACCTTATTGAAAGCATATTTGTTAAAATAACCTTATCATAATTGAAATGAGACCCACTATTTTCCATTTTAAAACCCTTTGGGTCGAGGGGATACCAAATATTAAACAACCTAAAAGGTTGGTTAGTATCCCAGAGTTCCCAACCGGTTAAAAAATAAGACTTAGTATCGATCCCATAAGCAATTAGAATAAATTTAGAAAACAAATATAAGGCTAAAAGAAAGTAAAAGAAACTAAACCAAAAATCTACAAAGTAAATACAAGTATTCTCCATCATCCAAGAAACACCTAAGAATCCTTCCAATAGGTTTCTCAAATGCCACTTCCAAATTCCAAGGCCATAATCCAAAGCTAGTAATCTGAGATACTCTTTGATCAGGAGCTCCATCATCAAGTATCTTATAAGAAATTCCATTATGCTATTTTCAACGTAAGAACAAGAAAGCATATCAATGAGCTAAAGGGGAAGAACCCCTCATAAAGTTCTTTAATCTGAAATATGCCATCCTTCTTCTAGGTAAATCTTCCACTGGTCCCAATGATTGTAGTTCTTTGAACAGTTTATATTTAGACCCAGAAGAATAACCTTCCCTAATAGTTGCCATTTTTCCCTTCACTATCACAACCGTTTTAAAATTCAAATTAACCTCAGAAGGAGGAGTAACAAATTCTGGTGCAATAGCAGGAATAGTTCTACTTAATCCTCCCATTCCATCTAAAGGAGCTTCCATTCCAATAGTTTTCACGGCAATAACTGGAGACAACATTCAGTTCAGCAAAAGTCTCTGACTCATCAAAAGTAACGGCTTCCGCTTCTCCTTCCAGAATTCATGCCTCTTTGAATTCAACTTTTGAATTTTGAATAGATTATGTAATTTTGATAGCTTGATCAGCAATCAAACTAACAAAATTATCCCAGCGATTGACTACTAAAGACTAATCATTTGGGGCTTTATCCAGAATTTGAACATTCTAAAAATCAGCATTCTCAATTAAACTTTTATTAAAGACTTCTTTGTCAACAACTTCAACATTGTTAACATTAGATATATGAGTATCTATATCATCATTTTCTTCAAGAGATAACAAACTTTATTTATTTGATTTTTTGAGATCTGATATGATTTTATCAGATACAGCATCAACAAAATCTTCCTTATCTACAACAGGATTCAAACTCGAATCCACCATATCAGGATTTTCCCTAGTGTGAAAATCTGATTTCTTCTTATCAAATGAAACTTTTTGCCTCTTTTTATTCTTTAAATTCACATGCATCCATGACCCATAAGAAATTTCATCAGCTTGAACTGAACTTTTAGAAACTACTTTATCAACTAGATTCAGAGTATGAGAGACATTTGGACATACATAATCTTTATGTCCAATTCTTCCACATTTAAAACAAAGAGATGAATGATTTTTATATTCAAATTTTTGAAAAAATCTTCCATTTAAACCTTCAACCCAAATACAACAAGGGAGCTTAATATTCAATTTAATCCGATGCAAGCTCTAAAGAATTCCCTTCTTCCCCATCTAAACATGTTGCCATCTAATAATAAAGGAATCCCAATTCTAGAAACTATTTTAGTAATGTTGGTTTCATCCCAATAATGAAGAGGCAAATGAGGTAGACGAACCCAAATGGAAGAAGAAATCCCATCCATAGAGATAGGAGAGAAGTTAGGAGACCACCTGTCTATACCAATGATGAAGCCCCCAACGTACCAAGGACCTCCATTAAGAACTTCCTCCATTGCTTCAGATGACTGAAACAAACACAAAATACAATCTAATCCAAGCAAGGTTATATGAAACCCTAAAAATTTAGTCCATTGTCTCCTTAATTCAAGACTACAGTTTGAAAAAGGCAAATTTTTGCAAAGAATTTTCACCACCAAGGAATTTCTAAAAACTTGAACATTGACTTTTTCTTTCTCCATATCAAGCTTGACAACATTTGAATCCTCATTTCCATTAAAACCTCCATTCAAATTTATTTTAATATGTGGTTTTTTAATCCACATAATAGAATTATCCAATTGAGAGGAAGAAACTGGAACTTTAATATTAACATCACCAATAATGTTATTATCAACACCATTACCTTTCTCTAACAGATTATTTTATTTTGATTTGCAACCCAAAGAAGAAGCCTCCATGTCATTTGATTTAGGGAATAAAACCAAACTAGATGAAAATGACTTACTGTTCAAACAAGAAATAACTTCTTTTCCTTTCTCTGTCTCCGACAAATCCTTCTGCTTAGAGACCAAACCACCCACTCTGATTACCAGAGGAGAATTCGTGAAATAGGAATTGCGATAGAAGCTATGGTTGAAAGAAAATCTACCTTTTGAGTCTAACGGAGTTGGACACATGGCAGATATTAAAGGTGAGGTGTCCCTGTCATCAGTGGATGACCGACCACCCTCTTTCATCATCAACGTTGAAAGTAGGAATTCACCAAATCCTTCCTATTTTCCCGGATGTTATCACTCTTTTCTTCCTTCCAAGTTTATAATAAAAAATAAACTTTTATTTTTTCATAGACCAAAAAAGTGAGAGTTGTCGTAGATGTTTTGGTCACATAAAACTACAGCCTCCCAATGACCTAGTTAGGAAAATAAAGGTATTATATTTGACTTATGTTAAGAAAGGTATAAGTAGACCAAAAATTACTTGGTCAAAAAATATTAGAATTGACATTTCTTTATTAAATTTAAATGAGAATTTAACTCTTAATAGAACACAATAGATAAAATAGACTCATGTAGTTGACCCCACATATTGGGATAAAGGCTTTGATGTTGTTATTAATTTGTTTAGGGTTTCCAAATTAGTTTGAATTTAATCTATTTTCCATCGTTAGATGTTACTCTAATCTGTAATATCTTCATATTATGTGTAGGCTAAATTGTCGATATTATGGATATTAAAAATCAAAAGCTAGATGATAACCGATTTGTGCATGAATGAAAGATATCAACATATTAGTTCATTAATAGGGTTAATTTTTATCCATATAGAATGTGAACTACCTAGCTTCATCTTAGATGAAAAGTTTTGATGCCCATGATCTAAACATAAAAATGAACTGCACCTCATAGCAGAATATTCCTTTTATTCAGTGTAAACTTATGAAGATATTTTCTCTAGCATTTTTTGACTTTATGGAGCATCTATCCATATATTTACCATACGAGGCTACAGATGGTGAACATGTCAATATTAATGGATATATCCTTTTGAGAGAAATTTAAATAAACTTAAGAAGACTGTTAAGAATAAAACACATCCTAATGGTTTAATTTGTGAAGCATATCTAATATACGAGACAACCTAGTCTTGCTTGTATTACTTTGACATAGCGTCACAATTAATATGGAGTACTGCACTTCAAAATTTGGGTCATGCATATTCATGTAAATCTTTATATTTAATTATAATCAATGAAAGTGGTGAGCTCACAGGCACTAGTACCATGCTCTATTTGATTGATAAGAAAATGAGAGCTACTATATTGTATACCTTGCTTAACTATAATGAAGTTGAGCCATATCTCGAGTAAGTATGAGTTAGCTTGTTCATATATTTCTTACTCATAAATCATAACAATTTAAAATTTCTAGGAGTTTCATTAATAGTTTGAGTACATCAATATCAGTGTAAGTCGAATAGATAGTGGAAATAGAATTTCCAAATTGGTTCAAAAATATGTTATATATTTTGACTATTCATTTATACTATTTTTTCTTAATTAATTAGCATAGTAATCAATAAACATGCTTCTAACATACGTACATTTGATTAACTAATCAAGTCCAGACTCAAGGTAGTGATTTGTAGTATCAAGGACTATTAGATCTATCTTGGGGATCAATTTGTGAAATGCTGGCCAATATTTTTTGTCAATGGCTACAAATTCCTAACCAAATCAAGATGTCAAGTTAGGAAGATAGATAATTTTGGTGCATGTGCAAGTGGGAACACCCATACAATTGATGATTATGAGTATTGCAGGGTATAATAAGAAGTATTATAGTTGGAGTATCAAGGTGATGAGAATAATATGTATCTTTTTAATTTTGATTTATTAGATCTAGTATATAATAGAGGTAAAAAAGTATATCTACTTTACAGTATAATAGAAGTAAAGCAGGGTATGAGATGCAAAGTTTGACCCATTTATCATTACTAGTCAGGCAAGCCAAGTCTATTTTACTATCTTGATAGATTACGAGGCAAATAGAATTGGCTCGTAGTTATCATAAATAAACCTAGTGTATTCATTGATAAAAGCATATCAATACCACTTGCACATCAATAAGAGCTTATGTAAAACTTAAATGATCTTGCTAATGATGTGGATGATCAAATTGTAACTATTGAGAGTGTGTTATAGTTAAAGAAAGTAAATTTAACCATAGAGGAAAGTCATGAGGAATATGATAGTGATGAAGAAGTGTCATCGTATGGAAGTGAATTAACAAATGATTAATAAATAGAAGGCAAATGTATTTAATAGTTTTTCATAATTAATTATGAATCAACAAATTATCATAAATATATAATTTATTTTTAACAATATAGAAATAGTTACTTTATTTATTTTATTATTGCTCTACTTTATTTTACAATATAGCAGTTTTTAAAATTTTTATTATTTTTTGGTATAATTTATGTTGTTAATATTTCTTCAATAATTTTTACATATGGATTCTAATGATGACATCCAGAATTGATCAAGAATATTTTTGGTTGGTGCAAGAATAAGGTGAGTAGTGGCTTAGCCGGTAGGCCTATACATATTGAGGGGGCTTCTTGTTCTTAGCCTACCACTCAAAGTCAGCCTAGCCTTCCTTTTCCTACTCCTTCAGCAATAGTCTGTAGTTTTACTCACTAGACCCTCACTTTTCTTTACCAAACTCCTGTTGACCTCATTCTTGTATGAGGTCACTCTTAACTCCTCCCTGAGTCCTAGATCCTAGGATCTTTATAGCACCTAGCCCTTAGGCTCAATTCAAATCTTAACTTAATCCAAACCCAAAATCCCTAGGCTAAAGACTTAGGTCATAAAGCCCTTTCTAAGTGATTTTTCTACCACCTTGAAACCAAGTCAATTGACATCTGATTCAAGGTCTATCAATTGCATGTTGATGTGACATGTCTCTAATATAAGTCCTCTAAATTTAAGCCCATTCTGAGATCTCTAATCCCAGAAATTTGATTAAAATCCAAAGGTTGTAAAACCTTCAAATATTTACATTCTATGCCACTGGACCTTTTGCCCAGTGGATTTTGACCTTGAAGCTTTCTAAAAAACCTCCAATCACTTTCAAACCTTTGATCCTGGCCCATTGAGAAGTAAACTGCATTTTTCCAGATTCATTTTGACCCCCAGTTGACTAGGGGGTCAAAATGACCAAAATACCCCTATGGGACTCAAATGCCCATTTCAACTCAAATGAACTCCAAATTGCTTGAAACCACTTCAAGCAAGTTTCGAATGTCAAACCCCACTTTTTGGACCCAAAACCAGACCCTGGGTCAACCTGGTTGACCAAGTCAACCTAGGTTGACCAGACAGGCCCTTAAGGGTCAAAACAGGCATTTTGACTGAATTAACCTCCCCAGACTTGGGGACCACCTCCAATGGTCTCCAAATATCATTTCAAACCTGTCCAGCCCAGACTCACTCCTTGGGAGGTTGACTCAGTCAACCTAGGTTGAGTCATTAGCTCTTAAGGGGTCAAATGGGTCAAATTGACCCATTTGAACTCTTCAACCCCTATTACCTATTCGAATCAATTCTTGGATGAGACTTAAGTGTCACATGACACTTGGTCAACTCAATCCAACTTGAGTTGACCAAGTCAACCCTCAATTCTTAATTAAATCTTGATGGTATTTGCTCCTATTTCTCCTAGCCTTGACTTTTGACCCTTGACCAAACTATTTCAAATGACCCTTTACCTCCTCAAATGCCACATCATCAATTTTGGCCTGGTTGACTGGTCAAACCAAGTCAATAAAGCCTTAATTCCTTCTTTGAATTAGTCAAACATTATCTTTTGACCTCAAGCATACTTCCCTTAGGCTTGGGGCTCTCACATTTGCTGTTCCTGCTCCTTCTATGCCACCTCAGCACTCATTTACCAGTTGACTGGTCAAGGGAGTCAAAGCATTCTTAAAATACCTTTTCATGGTCAAAGCCCTAAAAAATCCCACCCCCTTCCTATATCACATGCCTAAACTCACCCTTTTACCTTTATTTCTCTGATTAAACCCTGATTAAGCTGTACCAAGTGGTTGGTTTAGGCAATTTAGGCAATGGTCCCCCCCACTTATCCCAAGTCCACCCAATGGGAGCAAGGCTTATCCATCCTTTGAGGGAGCCTTCCAACCACTCCCTGGACATGTGGCATTATCTGGAGAGCTTGTAAGTCGATCACAACCGTTCAAATCACCTGGAGACGTTTGAATAGAGAAAAAAATGTCCTAGAGAGCATCATTCGAATCCCCACACTCTCTCACTTGCTCCAGCATCCCAGGTCCAGATCTTCTTTCGTTTTAGATCTCCAGGGCCTATCTACCTCCCCACTATAAAACCCAAGTGGTTGCAGGTCACCGGCGGCGAGTTCTCCGGTGAGTCCACCACCTAGTCTATCCCAGCCCTATAGTGATCGATCCAGACATTTTTGAGCTGGGTTTTGAGCTAGGGATCTACACTTGGACAGTCTACAAGCTCAACCATCCATTAAGCGGTCCAAACCATCCATTAAATCAAGGTGAAACCAAAACCCTAGATCTATGAACACTAGATTAAATAGCTTTTTAATAAGCTTGTTGTAAGCCTAATAAAGTATTCCCAAAGCTTTCTGTTCACGTAGGGAATCTACGTTTAAAATTTCACTGATTTTGATCCATTGTATCAAACGAATGAGGCAAAAAATGGGTTTAGGGCGTCATTCGTAGTCTGCTGCGAATGAACATTTTCTGGAACGTTGATCATGTGATCCATGGTCCAGATCTGGCCGCTCCACGAACCTATTCAACCGTGTACTCGATCCCTCATTTGATTGGCCGTCCGATGACATATAGACCGTCCGCTCAGAAATGCGGGGTGAAATCTTCTCCGTCTGATCTCATTTCGGTGAGATCAAACACGAGATTCAATCTTGTCCGTCGGATCAAACCCGTGGCAATCCGACGGCGCAGGCAGCGCGCTGATGTGTTTAAGTGAAAATGCATGACGCCGCTCGCGGTTGACACCTGGATGACTGCCGCCTTCACACTGGAAAAACCCGAACGCGCCATGTGGCCACTCCAGCCGCACCGCTATTCTATAGTCGAATCCCAGCGTGCCACGCGTTCTGCCAGCACTGCCAGACGACTTAATTGATTTTAAAATTAGTTTTAATTAATTTTAAAATTAGAAAACTTAATTAAATCATAATAAATTAAATATAAGTCCAAAAATTTAATATAATATATCAAATTTTAAGAAAATTGATATCTTTAATTTAAAATTAAATTCAATTTAAAATATTATATCTATTTTAAACTATTTTGATTATTATATATTTCATATTTTAAATTAATAATTAACTAAAAAAATATATTTGATTATATTTATATATATTTTAAAATCTACTTTAAAGTTATACATATTTAAATCCTTAAATATTTGAGAGATCCCTTGAGATTTTAAGCATAGATTGAATGATTGAACAGAAATTTTTGGGGAATGTCGATTAATCAATGAATAATTATTTTGCTAATTATTCATTGACTAATCCTTTATTTAATCAAGCTTTAAGTTGATTTGCATGTTTAGAAAACACACACTACATAGTCAAGATTTAGGTGTTGAATGTGTTTATGTGTTCATGCATGTTTTATAAGTTAAGTTAAGGGTTAGTAAAACTTTGATTCAAACCTACACAACTTAGTGACATTAAGGAGAAAAAAAAAAAAAAAAAAGAGGAGAACAATTAAGGATTTATGTGCAGAGAACTTAGAAAAATTCTGAAAATTAGGATACACATTATTTTCACTTGAAACTTCAAACATTTGAACTTAGTGACACTCTCAGCCCATAGAAAAATGTTCATTGATTTTTGAAGTCATTAAGCCCTTTAATTAACTTAATTAATTTCAAACCCTTAATTAACCCTCAAGTCTAATAAATCAAATTTAAACCCAAAAAATTATGCTTAAGACCTCTAACTGACCAAAACTTAAACCTTAATCAATGAAAATTAAAAGCCCCTTGATTTGACAGCTAATCAAGCCTTAATTTAATTTTAAGTAAAAGTTAATATTTAATTGATTTAAATAATTAATAATAATTAAAAATGCCAAAAATTGCCCAAACACTTGGGAATCCCTCCTTAGTTCATTCCTGACCTTTGGAGGTGTTTTCAAGAAGTTGGAAACTTATTTGGAGCAAAACCATAAAAGGCCTGTAACTAAACAATTTCCAAAACTCATTAAATACTCAAATCTTCAATAATTCGTAATTAATTCAAGAAAAATCCAAATTGAACAAATTCAAGTGCATTCAACTCATAATGATTCCTACGTTTTATTAAAAATACTAAAATCCCAGAAATCTGTCAAAATTAAAAAGTCAACAATTTGGTCAACCTTAGGTCAAAATCGGGTTAAAACTTCTAAAAATCATAACTTTTGATAGAAAACTCCAAATTTAATGTGCTACATGTCTAAAAACTCATAATAAGGTCTAGTATTCATTAAAAATCATAAACCCTTAAGAATAACTCTAATTTTGAAAATTAAATTTTAACCCCTTAGTTAACATATCCGGATAACCCTATAAAATTTATTAACTTCCCGAAACTCCAGAATTTTCTTAATCAGTAACCAACTCCCCTTAATATCAATCCACTCCTTTAATTCCAACCAATTTAAATAACTTAATCAACCCCGATTGCTACTAGGTAACCCTAGCCTACGAGGCTATTAGCTTAGCCCCAAGGAAGGTGAAATAAATTTCACGGCCTCGGTGTGAAACAAAGGTAGTAGTCAATTAACTTTTAAAATATATTTAACTAAAATTCTTAATATATTAATATTTAAACATTAACCTAAATTTGCTTTTAAGCCTTAACAAATCCATACTTTTAGACTACTTTAACAAATCACCCACTTTAGGACCTACCCAGCCACACGACCTTTTGCACACACGTTAGATGGCTTACTTGGACAACCAACTCTAGATCTAGGTTAGGCCAGAGTTTACTTTACTTCTGTGTGCCAGGTTTTTGGTAGTTTTCACTGCATGTTGTGGATGAAATTGCTTTGCTGTGTCTGCTTACTTTTCTGCACTCTGTGGATGGTTGATGTGTTTGGCGACTAGATTACCCTTAGGATAGGAACGATCTAGATATTCATAGAGTTTTCTGCAGGTGGCCACACTCATGCAGGGCAATAAAAAGGGGGCTAAATCAAAAAAATAAATATCAATTGTTATAAATTCTTGCATAGGTTCTTCAGCTGCTAAAGCCCCCCCCCCCCCCCCAAATTTGTAATAAGCAAGTCAACTTTGCCTATGGACATTTATTAATTAGTTAATTTATATTTGATGTGATGAATTGATTGCCTTTAGGACTACCTGCTTTTCTTAGTTTTTTTTTGGCGATTGTGTGCCGCTTTTGTTTTTGCCTGGACTCGTGAGGCTCGTGAGGGTGTGAAAATTTTTATATTCATAAACTTAGTCTAAAATTTTAGTGAGTCTAAATAACATAGAAAGATAATGAATCTAGGGAATTAGCCGGGGATCGACCCCGGGGTCGCTTGCATATTTTTGCATTAATCTTTCCTTGCTTTAGACCCTTCCCTGCCTGCGGGTAGAGTCCGGATAGTCTGACCTATGAGGACGAGGTGCCGGACCTAGGGAAGTTCAGTCTTCTAAAAAATTATTTTCTAAGCCTATTTTTAAAATTTCAAGCATATTTGATTTGAGGTTGTTAACTAGCATGCATTACATTATAAATAAATTAAAAGAGTCAAAGTATTAATTTCATAGTCCTTAGCATTTTGCACCCAACATAAGTCAAAGGGACCAATTAGGAGAATCTCCAAATGTCGGCCCCAACTCTAAAAAACCTTAAATACAACGTCCCTACCACTCTTTCATAAAAGATCGGACTCATCACTTTTAAATCGATTAGGTGGTTAGCTGGATCCCCAATCTAGGCCGGGGTAAGTCCAGACCTTGCATTGCATTAGTTAGGATCGGACGACTGTGGTCCAGCGTCCAAAATAGATTTAGGATCCGGGGCAAATCTTTGATTATAAACCCCAAACTTCGGGAATATAGTCCCGAATTTCTAATAAAATACTCAACTTTAATTAAAGCTTCATTTCGATACTAAAATATAAAACCCAACACTTAGACTAAGTTGGGACACTTCCGGATGGTTCTGGAATCTCAAAGTGTCCCCTACCTTTCCTCCCTTAACTCTGTCAATAACTATTCAATTTTAATCCATTCCCTATTGAATTTCCAAAATTCCTCTCTTTTTGATATCACTCCTAGAAAATCTATCAAAATTCCGCCACTATTTTAATTGGGAGTTTTCATAGGAGACTCTATCTACCTACAATATAATTAACTACGAGGGCTTGCGCTCGTAGGAGATTTGGAACCATACACGCACCTGATTTTAAAATTAATTTTCCAAAACCTTATTAGACTTCTTTGGGGAAAAGGTAAAGAAATGACTGTGGTTATTACATTAGGAGGATTATCATTGAAGGATGTTATTTCCCTTCGGGGAGATACATCCTTCTTTAATAAGACTTTGGATGTGAATTCGACAATCATATTTCTTAAATATTATAATTGGATATTTAGTTAAATTTTATTCTGTTCCCTCGGTGCCATATGAAATTTTTCTTTAGAATTCGATCATGAAATTTAAGATGAGTTCTGTAATTCTAAGTCTGAACGCCGCAATGAGATTTTATTTTCACCTTTCGAGGTGATATAATTTTTTCTATCGGGTTGATTCGACCTTAGAAATAGAATTAAATCCTAATTTTAAAATCCCTAAAGAAAACTAATATATTTCAAAATCCGTTTTCCAAAAATTCCACCAACAAAAAAATGGCGCGCCCGGTGTGGGACCAAATTTCTCTCCCCATCTTTAATAGTTGCAGAATCTTGTTCCATTAGTAGTTTTAACTATCATTTCTTCCGTTGGTCCCTCTACCCATTTCTTCATTGGGTGAGTGTGGCCAACATCTAAGATGAAGTAAACATCAAAAAGAGAGGTCTTACCTCCAAAATTTGTTATATGTAAATCTTTGTTCTGATTTTGACCTTCTGCCCTGCTTGGCCTGTGAGCCGACAGTGTCAAATCAGATCCTTGGATATCCTTTTCAGTCTTATGGATTTATGGTTAATAAATTTCGCATTCAACATATAAATTCTTAAGATTGAAAAGAATTTGAAAATTATTGATTTTGGACACTTCAAACTACTTTAGTCTTAACCCCCTCACTTCCTCTTTGACCTTCAGAGGTGAAGAGGGTTAGACTATTCACTTTACCTGGGTTCTCTCACAATTCCATAAGCCTTCGGGCAAGGGGAAACTCTGTCCGTTGTGTTTTGGAGTCTGTGAGAAAATCCATCTTAAACCCTTCAAGATTTAAATTTTCTTCTAAAAAAAAAAACTTTCTTTAAGTTCCAAGTTGTCAAATGTTACCCCATACGATCTACTTGTCGGCTAACATATGTCAATTGTTTTCTTAGAAAACCTTTTTTGGCATTTACTTAGTCTCTTTACCCTACTAACATGTGTTGAGTGACATTTTTCACTGCTCGACATATGTTGGAAGGTTGAGATTATGTTACAAGCCTTAATTTTTTTTAAAAAAAATTATTTCATTTCCCTCTTAAGAAAAATCTAATTCCAATCCTCTCTTTAACTTTTAGAAAATCTCAAATGATTGGCCAATTGATTTTCTCTTTAATGATCAAGGGAGCACTATCATCTTTGGGATGGGAATCAGTACCCTTGAGCTCTCCATGGATGGACACCAGATTGTTAGTTTGGATGCCAGTAAGGAAGTTCCCCCAGTGGTTGAGTTGATTGTGGGATCTACACCTACCTTGCCAGTAGTCAGTAATGACCAGAAATAGTCTGAGCCAGTTATTGAGCCCCCCACTGAAGTCAAATCTATTTTTGAGTAAGGGTCTTGTTCTGGACTTAGTTTCGCCACTAAGAATCAGAAGAAAACTTATTTGAAGAGACTTAGAAAGAATATCTCTAAGGCTAAGAGAGTTGTACCTTTTAAGACATTAGCTCAAGTAGAGCATGAGGCTGCTGAGGAGCTACCTATTCCTGGTTCCTCTCCCCTTCTAAAGGGGAGTCGCTTCTACCCCCATGCTTCTACTCAAGGGGAGGAGAGGGCGGCTAGGATAGCCCATTCCCCACCATGCCCAGTCGACTACTCGACTAAGAAGACTCAGAAAGAAAAACACCTCTAGAGGACAAGGACTTTAAGAAACATAATTCATACCTGCGCTGCACAGTCTGGACAGACTAAGGAGGAGTATGTAAAATAATTGAAGGGAGTGATCTCACATCGCTTCCAGAAAGAAGTGTTGAAGGAGGAAGTGTCTGAGGCAAAGAATTTGACCCCACAATTTGTCAGAAAAACTCAGAAGTATGTTAGGCAGCCTGCTACTTCAGTGCTAGTTGATTGATACCATTGGGTGCCCCCCATCCTCTAAAACGGAGGGTATCATGTTGACTGGGTCTGAGAGAGGCCACCATTCTACTGGTAGACCTTCGGTACCCCCTCCTAAACCTGTACAGTTGGCCTCAGTAATTGTTAAGCCAAAAGGGGTTGAGACTCAAAAATCTGTAGATGTTAAGGGGAAAAGACCCAAATCTCCTGAGAAGAAATATGTGCCAAAGAGAACTAAGTTGGAGAGTCTGCCACCACCTCCTAGAACTTTTAAGTTCATTCTGCAGCTCCAACGAGTTCCAGTCAACTCTACTCCAGTTTCAGTTGACTTGATGGATGTCCAGACTAGTACCTCAGTTGCTACAGTTGGCAATCCTCGCACAGCCAGTTTAGTTCAAGATCCAATAGTCACCACCACTACTGCCCCAGTTGATGATCCCCAAGGTCCGAGTGTTGTTCCTAGGCCCATAGTCAGGTGTCTGAGGACCTTACCTTGCCAGATGTAGGAGCCATCACTTTACAAGCTCCTACTTCTCCCCCAGAGGTATATATCCCTCTCCCCGTAGAGGATGCTACTCTTCTGACTACCAGTTCTGGGATAGTTGAAGAGGAGAGAATTGACCAGGATCTAGAAATGGAAGATGAACTAGTTCCAAAGTCTCAACCAGATCCTAACCCAAAACTTACAAAAATCATTGCCCTACTAGATTCTAAAGAACTATTTGATATGGCTGAGTATAAAGGATACTTACCCCTCGATCCTAAGTCAATTGGGGATAGACCGGTCGAGGAGGTAGTACAAGAGATAAGGAACATCTTGTTGAATAAAGAAGGAATGACCTCTTTCGACCCAGATATGGATGATCTTCTTGGAGAGGAAGATGATTATGTTGGTAGTATTTGTATGGTTGAGACCAGGGGGTCTAATAAAGAAGCTGAGCCCAGCAAACGTCGATCTGTTAGAGATGACGATTCACATGTTGTTGAGTCAGATTCAAATGAGTCTATAAAAGCCATAGATGAAGAACACATAAAAAACTTGTAGACTCAGCTTGCGAGCATGATGTCACAAATCAGGGAAATGCAAGAAAGGTTGGATAAATCACAGCAAGAGTCCCTTAAAATCCAGCAGTCAGCTCGAGAGATCACAGAAAAGGCTAAACAGGCAGAATCTAGTTCTAAACCCCTTGAGTCACCACCTGTGACTCTTCATTGTCCGTTAGAAGCACCTCTAGTTAAGCCCACAGTTTCTACCACTCCTCCAATTCCGCCTCAAAAAGACATTAAGCAACTAATTGAGGACCAGGTAAGGGAGGCCTTATCCCTTTCGCAAGGAACTGCGTCTATTCCAAAAGGTAGACCTTATCCCGAAGAATATGACTCAGTTCCTTACCCAAAGGGCTTTGTGCCACCAACTTTTAAAATTTTCACTGGAATTGAAAATCCGAGACAATATCTGGCTCACTTCCGAGCAAGCTGTTGCAACGCAGGAGGGTCAAATGCTCTACTATTTTGCTAATTTATGAGTAGTCTATCTAGCATTACTTTTGAATGGTACGCCGATCTACCCAACAGGTTCATTAAGAACCTTTAGCGATCTAGAAAACCTCTTTCTTAAGAGATTTTCTGGAGCACAACAACGCACCACCGTGGGAGATCTTCTACTTGAAAAGCAAAAGCACGGAGAGTCTCTGGTTGAGTATATCTTGAAGTGGCGAAACCTCTCGATGAAGTGTGAACCTCAGTTGAAAGAGAAACACATGGTGGAGATCCTTATAAAGAATATCCATGGCCCTGTTGCTTTTCTCATGAATGGTTTCACTATTAAAACTTTTGAAAAACTTCTTAATAAGACTAGCAATTTGCAGGAAGAGGCTCCTAGGATGCCATTCTTACGAGAGCAGCCTGAAGATAAGAAGGGTCCTAAGTTGGTGAAAACTTTTGAAAAGAAAGCGGTGGTCTCAGCATTAGATAAAGGAAAGAGGCCAGTGGTTAGTCAGCCTAGCGCTCCACCTCCACCACAGCCACCTCAAAAGCAACCCTTTCAGATAGTTCCTCAGCATACTAGAGATCCTGCCTTCATCCCTTTTAAAGAGCGATTGGCAAATCCTTATCCATTTAAAAGGGAATCAGTTAAAAAGATCTTCAAGAGCTTGTTAAAGAAACCTGACTTTCAGTTGCAAGAGGCTAGAAGACCCAAGGATGAGAGTAAGAAAGATGATCCCAAGTATTGCCCATGCCATCGGATGCTTAGTCACCCACTTGAAGACTGTGTTGTGTTCAAAGATTAGCTTGAGAGGAACTACATCCAAGGTAACATTATAATTCCTAAAGAATACTTGGTCGATCCGGAAAAGGGTTCAGTCAAAACTATCTCAGGTAATCTTCTTAATTCTACTCTTCCTATTGAAGATGGTTGGGACATTTCTTTGTTCCGGGCATTTAAAAAGTCAATTAACAATTCTTTTCGTCTTTCTCAACAGCTGACTACGATAGCCCAGGCCCCGGTGTGGAAGGTTGACCTGGACGCATCACAGAAGGATGTTGAGCCACTTCCCTCTCCAGTAGTTGTAGGAACTACTAAGAAAAATGTAAAAGAAAAGGAAGATGATTTTGTAGAGAGGAAGTGTGTGGATGAGAGATGTATTAAAATGGCTGATGGTGGAGTTAAAACCCGTTCCCCTCTTTTGTTATCTGACTTTTACTTTGCCCCATCAAAGGCGAAGGGTCAAAAGATGAATAAAAAATATCCTTCTACTTCTGTCTTGATGATTGGCCATGAATCTCAAATGCAAATTGATGACTCTCCTATTTTGATTCAAACTTCTAGTGAAATAAATCTTGATGTTAATCAAACTGACCTTCCCGAGTTGACTACTCAAGAAGATATCGAATGTGAAACCTTATCAGAAAGTGATTTCCCCCAATTTAATTTTCAGGGATGTCCTATCGAGATAGAGTTTTTAGATTCTGACTCTCTTTCAAGAAAGAATGATCCAATGCCTACAGTAAGTGTGGACACCGCTCTAGTTTGCCCGCCCAAGGATATCGAGCAGGTGCAACTCCGTGGCGGTAAAGTCTTACCTCCTAGGCTGCCCCCTCAGGTCAAAGGCAAGTAATCCCCCTTCGAAGATCTAAATCCAGACTCCCCTCAACAATCATAATTCCCTCTAATTCCTCCGGGTTTTGAGTCCTTCGTCCCTAAGGTTGAGTACAATATTTTGGCCCATCTTAGGAAGTTGCCAGCCAAACTAAGCATCTACGACGCCCTCCTCCTTTCCAAGGAAATGAGGGAGTCTTTGGTCAAAGCACTTCTTGATCCTGAGATTTGTTTAGCCCAACTGGCTTCAACTTCAGAAGATGAGGCCCTCTACTTCAAGGAGGTTCCCGGAGTTATCTTCTCCGATGAAGATTTACTCTTGGGAACTGATGACCACAACCGTCCCCTTTACATTACTATAGATGTGGGAAATTTCAAGTTTTCAAGAGTCCTTGTTGATCAGGGTGCATCGATCAACGTGATGAATATAAAGACCCTTGCTTATCTCAGAATTGATACTAGCAAGCTATCAACCGATAGGTTGGTGCTTCATGGGTTTAATGAGAAGGGTGAGAGAGCTTTAGGTTCAATCACTTTACTCCTAGAGATAGGAGGGTTAAACACTAAAGCTAAATTTCATATATTTGATTCGAAAATATCCTTTAACGCTCTTCTAGGTAGACCTTGGATTCATGAATATAGAATAGTTCCATCTACCCTGCACCAATACGTTAAGTATCAACGAGACAACATTGAACATGTGATTAAGGGTGATCTACAACCATTCTCAATTTAAGAAATTAGGATCTATGAAGATGCTGCATATTTAATACCAAAAGGGTCCTCGTCCCATTCTAAATTGGAGATCAAAATTGAGGAGCAAATGGTTGGACAAAAATTCAACCAAAAGAAAGAAAAGATAAAAGTATCAATCAAGAAATGACACAATCAAGTAGTGATGACGACTCTGATATCATTGTCCTTAGGCCTCCAAGCACATTACCCCAAAGAGGTGGGAGGATGGCTTTAAGGGCACGAGGTCGAGGCTGTGCTTCATTTGATAGGAGAGCAGCACCTGTGTATATTGACTTGGAATCAGACTCTGATGGTGAACTAGAGAATCAAGGTGCTGCCCTCTCTCTCGATTACCAGAATATAAACACTCCTCCTAAATTTGATCTCACCTTAGACCAGGATAGTGACCCTGAGGTAGATATCTCAAAAGTTAAAAGTGACGAGCCTGAATTAACAATGTATGAAAAGCTTAGTAGGAGGATTGAGTACCTTTCTTTGACCCCACTATCGGCAGGCAGGACTGTAGGGTTAGAAGTTAAAGTGGCCCCCAACTTGAAAGGTGAAGTAAAGAAAGTCTAGAAATTCTTTCCTGGCTCCTCCTCCGCAAGGGATGAAGGTGATGTAACCCTTGAGGAGGCAGATTTCAATGAATTAATGGAATTACCTTTCGGCTACTTCCCTGTTTGTGTGAAAAATACTTTTTCTAAGGGTTTTATACCATTCCGATGGATTAAGGGTCAAGCTAGATACCACAAGAATATTTGGCAAACAAAGATAAAGAAAAAACCAACAAGTGGTATCGGCTTTGGAGTCGTTAGTTCATTTGATGATGATGAGTATTGCCTAATGATAACTTACCATCTTTATTCTCCAAATGTCCCTACAGATCCCTTCTGTCCCCTGGATAGGCTATGTTTGGAGACTTTAGACGCTCCAGATGACCTTCAAGTTTGGGATGCACCCCTTGAATTTGAAGAGGAAATTTAATCGACAGCCGATGAATTAAGAGAAATTAACCTGGGAAATGATGATGACGCTCGCCCGATTTTCATAAGTACTCTATTGAGTGAGGGTGATACCCGATATTTAATTCAATTGTTGTCCGAGTTCAGGGATTGCTTTGCCTGGACATACGACGAAATGCCAGGTTTGCCCGCTGAGGTAGCGGTCCACAAACTTGGGGTTCAGCATGATGTCATTCCTGTTAAACAAGCTCCTCGACGCATGCGCTTAGAGATCGAGCAACAAGTCTTTTCCGAAGTTAAGAAGTTAGCAAAAGCCGGGTTCATTCGAGAGGAACAATATCCCTCTTAGGTGGCCAGCGTCGTGCCAATTCGAAAGAAAAACGGTCAAATTTGGATTTGGGTTGACTATAGGAATCTGAATAAGGCATGTCCTAAAGACGAGTTCCCCCTACCAGTACCAGAACTTATGGTGGACATTGCCTCCTCACATGCTATTTTCTCTTTTATGGATGGCTCATCAGGTTATAACCAAATCAAGATGGCCCCAGAAGATGAGAGAAATATTGCGTTCAGAACTCCTATAGGAATTTTCTGTTATAAGGTAATGCAATTTGGCCTGAAGAACGCTGGAGCAACTTACCAGCGGGCCATGACTCGCATCTTTGATGACTTAATCCACAATCAAGTTGAGTTCTATATTGACGATTTAGTTGTCAAGAGCAAGGTCAAAGAAGCTCACCTATATGACTTAAGAGTTGTATTTGAACGGTTGCACCGCTACGATTTGAAAATGAACCCCTTGAAATGTGCCTTTGGCGTCACTTTAGAGAAATTGTTAGGATTCGTAGTGAGGCACCGAGGCATTGAGATCGACCCTACTAAAATTGAAGCCATCTTAGATATGCCACCCCCTAAGAGCCTTCCTCAATTAAGGTCTCTACAAGGTAGATTGGCATATATAAGGAGGTTTATTTCTAATCTTTCTGGGAGATATCAACCCTTTTCTGTCATTGCGAAAAAAGACACTAAATTCGTATGGGACCAGAAGTGCCATAATGCCTTTGACGATATCAAACAATACCTTTCCAACTCGCCAGTTTTGGCAGCCCTAGTTCCAAGAAAACCCTTGATCCTATACACTGCCGCCTTATACGAGTCTTTAGGTGCCCTGCTAGCTCAAGTCAACGATGAAGGGAAAGAGAATGCTCTATATTACCTTAGTCGAAGACTTCTTCCTACTGAAATTCGATGCCCATCAATTGAGAACCACTGCCTTGCTTTGGTTTTTGCGGCCCAGAAGCTAAGGCATTACATATTGTCCCACCCAATCAGTTTGATTTTGAGAGTTAATCCTTTGCATTATCTCATGACCCAACCCACATTATCAGGATGCTTAGCTCATTGGTCTATGATACTACTCCAATTTGAGATTACTTTCATTCCCCTCCGTGCTGTGAAAGGACGGGTCGTTGCCAATTTTTCGGTAGCACACCCGCTGCCGGCAGATTCTCCTTTGAATGATGATTTACCCGATGAACAAATCATGAGTTTGAGGGAATCTAGAGAAGCCACCTGGGAATTATATTTTGATGGTGCAGCATCCTCTCGTAGGAATGCCACCCAACAATCTATAATTCCTAGAAAGGCCAGAGTCGGTTTAATTTTTATAACGCCAGAGAAAGGGATGTTGCATTTTTCCTACCATTTGTCAGAGCCTTGCACAAATAACGAGGCTGAATATGAAGCTCTGATAATTGGTTTGGAACTTGCAATTTTAATGGAAATCAAAATGATTAAGATCTTTGGCGATTCCCAATTGGTGATCAACCAAGTCGCAGGAACCTATAAGGTCTTAAATCTTAATCATTTGAAATACCACCAGTACACCCTTCACCTGCTTGAACAAATTCCTATTGCTACTTTGTATAGAGTTCCACGTGGAAGCAATTATGCGGCAGATGCCTTAGCAAAACTTGCGAAGGAATTTGCATGTCCTGAGAAAGATTCCATCCCTATAGAGATTCAGGGCCGCAAAACCCTCTCCCCTATAAATTTGGAACACATCAGTAAGAATCCCTTCCAAGTCCTTTCTGCCTCTTCAATGAATGATGAGGAAGGCGATTGGAGATGACCTTTAATTAACTACCTTCGAGAAGGGAAACTTCCCCAGGATAAATCTCTTTCCAATCAAATTAAGAAACGAGCCCTATCTTATGCACTAGTTAACAATTTACTATACCACCGATCATTCGATCAGCTGTGGCTGCGTTGTTTGGACAAGCGAGAAGCCCTGAAGATTGTTAATGAAGTTCATTCAGGACTGTGCGGTGCTCATCAATCGGGTCCAAAAATGAAATTGAAGATTAAAAGACTTGGATACTACTGGCCTACAATGATTGATGATTGCATGAATACTGCAAAGCACCGTCATCAATGCCAGGTCCATGGTGTGGTTTTACATCAGCCGCCTAATGTGTTACACCCTACGATAGCCTCGTGGTCTTTTGAGAGTTGGGGCACATATATCATTGGGACGATTGACCCTCCCTCCTCGAGAGGTCATCGTTTCATATTAGCTGTGACTAATTACTTTCAAAGTGGGCGGAAGCAATTCCCCTGCGAAATATAACATCCCACCATGTGCTAAAATTCTTTCATGACCATATCGTATATCGGTTTGGTGTACCCCGCAGAATAATATCCGATAATGGGTCCACATTCAAGTCTACAAAAATCAACAATTTTGTAAGACGCCATAACATTAATTGGAGATACTCGACAGTCTATTACCTCTGGGCAAATGGATTGGCAGAGGCCTTCAACAAAACTTTGGTGCAAATTATTAAAAAGACCCTCGATGAAAACAAACGACAGTGGGATGAGAGGTTGGTGGAAGCTTTAAGGGCTTATCGTACCACTTATAGAACCCCGAACCAATCCACCCTGTTTGCACTAATGTATGGATCTGAGGCCGTTCTACCCTTGGAAGTACAAGTCCCTTCACTCATGATTGTAGTTCGGAATCAAATTATGAATGATTAAAATGAAAAACTGCCATTGGAAGAACTCGAAGGCCTTGAAGAGTGACGTCTCTAAGCTCAATAAAGTTTAGAGTTATGCAAATCCCGTATGGTTCAAGCCCATGATAAGCTAGTGCGACTTATGACCTTCCAAGTGGGAGATTTGGTACTGGTCATTCGGAGGCCTATCTTAGCCCATCGAAAGTTGGGTGGTAAATTTGAACCAACTTGGGAGGGACCTTTCATCATAGAGACTGTCTACGAAGGAGGCTCGTATTAGCTAGTGGATTGTAAGGGAAATCACCCAATGTTACCTGTAAATGGGAGTTTCCTTAAGAAATACTATGCTTGATGTAACTCGTTTTATCAATCAATAAAATCTCCTTTTTAATTTGCAACTTTGTTTTGGTTCTTTTACATTTTTCTACTTTTTAATGCACCTTTATCCTTTCCTTAAGGCCTGATTATTCCTACCCTTAGGATTAGACCTGCTAGTGGTGGAGTACGCCCTTTGTGGCACCACCCTAGCATTTGACTTCCGGATTAGTGGTGGAGTACGCCCTTCGTGGCACCATCCTAATTCACACCCGCTAGTGGTAGAGTACACCCTTTATGGCACCATCCTAGTTTCCAGTTGATTTACCTATTAGGAGTAAGTCTTCTATCAGCATCCTATAGGCCTAAGGTTGGGTGATGTCCTTCCTTAGACCCAAGGTTAGGTATTCCCTACCTTGGTTTCCCAGTTGATCTGACTATTAGGAGTAAGTCTTCTATCAGCATCTTATAGGCCTAAGGTTGGGTGATGCCCTTCCTTAGACCCAAGGCTTGGTATTCCCTACCTCAGTTTCCTAGTTAATTTGTCTACTAGGAGTAAGTCTTCTATCAGCATCCTATAGACCTAAGGTTGGGTGGGCCCTTCCTTAGACCCAAGGTTAGGTATTCCCTACCTTGGTTTTCCAATTGATCTGCCTATTAGGAGTAAGTCTTCTATCAGCATCCTATAGGTCTAAGATTGGGTGATGCCCTTCCTTAGACCCAAGGTTAGGTATTCCCTACCTTGGTTTCCCAATTAATTTGCCTGTTAGGAGTAAGTGTTCTATCAGCATCCTATAGGCCTAAGGTTGGGTGATTCCCTTCCTTAGACCCAAGGTTAGGTATTCTCTACCTTGGTTTCCCAGTTAATTTGCCTATTAGGAGTAAGTCTTCTATCAGCATCCTCTAGGCCTAAGTTTGGGTGATGCCCTTCCTTAGACCCAAGGTTAGGTATTCCCTACCTTGGTTTCCTAGTTGATCTGCCTACTAGGAGTAAGTCTTCTATCAGTATCCTATAGGACTAAGGTTGGGTGATGCCCTTCTTTAGACCCAAGGCTAGGTATTCCCTACCTTGGTTTCCTAGTTAATTTGCCTATTAGGAGTAAGTCTTATATCAGCATCCTCTAGGCCTAAGGTTGGGTGATGCCCTTCCTTAGACCCAAGGCTAGGTATTCCCTACCTTGGTTTCCCAATTAATCTGTCTATTAGGTGTAAGCCTTCTATCAGCATCCTATAAACATAAGGTTGGTTGATGCCCTCCCTTACACTCTTAAAATTCTATTCAAAATTTCCATTCGGTCAACGCCAATGTGTGCAGCAGAAGTCTCTTCTACTACACACATTGGGGGTCCATTTGCTGACCTCATTCTTGTATGAGGTCACACTTAACTCCTCCCTGAGTCCTATATCCTAGGATCTTTATAGCTCCTAGCCCTTAAGCTCAATTCAAATCTTAACTTAATCCAAACCCATAATACCTAGGTTAAAGACTTAGGTCATAAAGCCCTTTCTAAGTGATTTTTCTACCATCTTGAAACCCGGTCAATTGACATTAGATTCAAGGTCTATCAATTGCATGTTGATGTGACATATCTCTAATATAAGCCCTCTAAATTTGAGCCCATTTTGAGGTCTCTAACCCCAGAAATGTGATTAAAATTCAAAGGCTGTAAAACCTTCAAATATTTACAGTCTATGCCACTGGACCTTTTGCCCAGTGGATTTTGACCTTGGAGCTTTCTAAAAAGCCTCAAATCACTTTCAAACCTTTGATCCTGGCCCATTGAGCAGTAAACTATATTTTTCCAGATTCATTTTGACCCACCAGTTGACTAGGGGGTCAAAATGACCAAAATACCCCTATGGGACTCAAATGCCCATTTCAACTCAAATGAACTCCAAATTGCTTGGAACCACTTCCAGCAACTTTCAAATATGAAACCCAACTTTTTGGAGCCAAACCCAGACCCTGGGTCAACCTGGTTGACCAAGTCAACCTAGTTTGACTAGACATGCCCTAAAGGGTCAAAACAAGCATTTTAACTGAATTAGCCTCCCCAGACTTGGGGACCACCTCCAATGGTCTCCAAATATCATTTCAAACCTGTCCAACCCAGACTCACTCCTTGGGAGGTTGATCCATTCAACCTAGGTTGACCCATTAGCTCTTAAAGGGTCAAATGGGTCAAATTGACCCATTTGAGCTCTTCCACCCCTATTACCTATTCAAATCAATTCTTGGATGAGACTCAAGTGTCACACGACATTTGGTCAACTCAATCCAACTTGATGGTATTTACTCCTATTTCTCCAAGCCTTGACTTTTGACCCTTGACCAAACTATTTCAAATGACCCTTTACCTCCGCAAATTCCACATCATCAATTTTGACCTCGTTGACTGGTCAAACCAAGTCAATAAAGCCTTAATTCATTCTTTGAATTAGTCAAACCTTATCTTTTGACCTCAAGCATACTTCCCTTAGGCTTGGGGGCTCTCCCATTTGCTGCTCCTGCTCCTTCTATGCCACTTCAACACTCATTGACCAGTTGACTGGTCAAGGGAGTCAAAGCATTCTTAAAATCCCTTTTCATGGTCAAAGCCCTCTAAAATCCCACCCCCTTCCTATATCAAATGCCTAAACTCACCCTTTTAGCTTTATTTCTCTGATTAAACCCTGATTAAGCTGCACCAAGTGTCTGGTTTAGCCAATTTAGGCAATGCCCCCCCCCCCCCCCATGGCCCCCCCCCCCCCCACTTATCCCAAGTCCACCCAATGGGAGCAAGGCTTGTCCAGCCTTTGAGGCAGCCTTCCAACCACTCCCTGGACATGTGGTATTATCTGGAGAGCTTGTAAGTCTATCACAGTAGTTCAAATCACCTGGAGACGTTTGAATAGAGAATAAAAATGTCCTAGAGAGCATCATTCGAATCCCCACACTCTCTCACTTGCTCCAGCCTCCCAGGTCCAGATCTTCTTTCGTTTTAGATCTCCAGGGCCTTTTCTACCTCCCCACTATAAAACCCAAGTGGTTGCACGTCACCGGCGGTGAGTTCTCCGGCGAGTCCACCACCTAGTCCGTCCCAGCCCTATAGCGATCGATCCAAACGTTTTCGAGCTCGGTTTTGTGCTAGGGATCTACACTTGGACAATCTACAAGCTCAACTATCCATTAAGCGGTCCAAACCGTCCATTAAATCAAGGTGAAACTGAAACCCTAGATCTAGGAACACTAGATTAAATAGCTTTTTAATAAGCTTGTTGAAAGCCTAATAGTATTCCCCAAGCTTTTTGTTCACGTAGGGAATCTACGTTTAAAATTTCACTAATTTTGATCCATTGTATCAAACGAATGAGGCAAAAAATGGGTTTAGGGCGTCATTCATAGTCTGCTGTGAATGAACATTTTCTAAACCATTGATCATGTGATCCACGGTCCAGATCTGGCCGCTCCGCGGATCGATTCAACCGTGTACTCGATCCCTCATTCGATTGGCCGTCCGACGACATCTGGACCGTCCGCTCAAAACTGCGGGGTGAAATCTTCGCCTTCTGATATCATTTCATTGAGATCAAACGCGGGATTCAATCTTGTCCGTCGGATCAAACCCGTGGCAATCCGACGGCGCGGGCAGCGCGCTGACGTCTTTAAGTGAAAACGCGTGACGCCGCCCGCGGTTGACACCTGGATGACCACCGCCTTCGCGCTGGATGAACCCGAACGTGCCACATGGCCACTCCAGTCGCCCCGCTGTTCTATGGTCGAATCCCAGCGTGCCATGCGTTCTGCCGGCGCCGCCAAACGGCTTAATTGATTTTAAAATTAATTTTAATTAATTTTAAAATCATAAAACTTAATTAAATCATAATAAATTAAATATAAGTCCAAAAATTTAATGTAATATATCAAATTTTTCAGAAAATTGATATCTTTAATTTA
>NW_021318832.1:322606-330699 GCF_001605985.2 Dendrobium catenatum | reverse complement strand
GCAATCCTGAACTGGCTTCGTCTGTTCGTCCGATATTCGATTCCTGAAAAGTTAGAAGAAATAAGTAGTCCAAGAGAATCAATAGTGTTTGTCAATCATCAAAACAAAAGTCATGAAAATAGATTTGCAACATCGGGGTCATGTAACGATGGCCGAAGGGACCATGGCCAATATGTAGTTATGGCTAGATAGACTGTTCTAAGGGGACAATGGTTTAAGGGACCATAGTTGGGAAACAGTGGTTTAAGGGACTATAATTGGTGAATGATCAAGGCCAAATAGATGTAGTCGGTGAAGATGGCATGAGGACCGTAATCGATGGCTAATTGAGGTAAGAAAGATTGTGGTCGAGCGATAAAGACTTGGGACCATACTTGAGTGATTATGGTCTGTGGGTTTATCATCAAGTAATAAAGGTCTAAAGTTTAATAATTATTAAATTTTAAAACATATGTTTTGATCTAAAATAACTTAATAATATTTTAGGAGTCAATATAATTATAATTTTCAAATCAACTTGGCTATAACATAGATATTGTTGTACTCTAATTATAATATTTTTTTCTAATTTTATGGGCATTGTTCATATAAAAATAAGAAGCTTCTTATTTAATTTCCACTACAAGAAAAAAAATCATAATTTTTGCGGCCTAAATCTATCGAAAAATGAGAAATTCCATAAAAAATTTATATTTTTGGTGGATTGCAGGCAAAAATTTGATCAATAGTAGAACGAGCATAAAAAACATTATTCTTGTGGAAGTTTTTCACCAAAGATACTTATGGCATATTTACCATGGAATTGTGCGGCCAAATTCATTATTTATGAATTAATCTTCCTAGTAGTTTTTTTGCTAGAACTTTTGGCGGAACTGCAATGCTAGAAATACCAGTAGTTAAACTGCTAGGAGGTTTCATCGGGAACTAACCTGCAAACATTTTTGACAGTTTATTCACCAATACTTCCGGCAAATTTTTTTGTCGGAAACTCGATGCCATTTTGTTGTATCTCCATTTTTGGTGGATATTATATTAGAAATTGATCAGAAACCTATACCATACGCAAAATATAGCCATCCCTCACATGTTTTCTATAACTCGACAATCAAGTATAAACCATATAAACATATCATATTCAAATTCAAATATTGAATATTGACACTAATTCTATATGTCTGTAATAACATATGTGATTACAAAGGATAATAAACAATCTCCAAACAATTTAAAAATAAATATAAAGTTAGTTGCACAATAAAAAAATAAATTATATAAATATAATAATAAAATATCCAATATAGAACTAAAATATCTAATAATAAAAAATAAGTCTAATCATAATCTGTCTCATCATTCTCATCCTCTATTTTTTTTTTTTGAAGAAAATGCATAAAATTGCATTAAAAAGAAAAGAAGAAAGAAAAAGGCAACTAGCCAAGTACAGTAGATTCCTCCTTTAAGATATTAACAATTGAGAGCAAAGGATAAAAAGGAATGGAAACAAGGGACAACCTTGTCTAAAACCACTTTCCCCACTTATCCAATCAGAGTAATTTCCATTAATTAGAATAGAGAATTTTGAATCTCTAACACATTCCATTATCAGATCAATAAAACAAATTGGGAAGCCGAAGTACACCATAGCCTTTTCTAGTGCTTGCCAACCCATAGAGTCATAGGCTTGTTCCATGTCTATCACGAAAGCAACCAACCCTTTCTTAGATTCGGAACTTCTGAACTTGTGCATAATTTCTTGAGCCACCAAAATATGATCAGATAAGGATCTCCCTTTCACAAATGCAGCTTGCTCATTCGAAATTAGCTTAGGAATGCAAGAAGACAATCTTTTCATTAACATTTTAGCAACTAACTTATAGACTGAATTACACAAGCTAATTGGTCTAAAGTTATTGGGAGACAAGGGGTTGTTAATTTTTGAAATGAGAACAATTATAGTTTCCTTCCATTTAGGATCCATATAAGCCATATTAAAGAAGAAGTTAACAGCATTCCATAAATCAAATTTAATAATCTCCCAATATGCTTTAAAGAATGAAAAGGTAATACCATCATTACCAGGCGATATGTTGCAGCCACTACATTTGATCACCTCTTCCATTTCTTGAAAAGAGAAAGCCTTGTTTAAAAGTGCTCTATCCCCATCTTCCAACCTCCTCCACGGATCAGGCCAATCCAGCAAATGCAATTTCTATGCTTCCATTTGTTTTTAAAAAATTGAATCAACACTTCTTCTATTTGATGATGATCTTCAACAAGGATCCCATTTTCATCTTTAATTTTAGCAATAAAATTAGAACTCCTTCTAGCTGAAACATAAGCTTGAAAAAACCTTGAGTTTCTATCCCCCTCAATCAACCATTTAACTTTTGCTCTTTGCCTCCACCAAGTGTCCAGCTTAGCAAAGGTAGAATTCAATTCACCGACTTTCACATTCAAAAGCCAACTCTCCTCCTCAGATAACTCACCTACATTTGCTTCTTTAGTTTGAAGATTTTCAATCAGCTTTAACAGATCCTCTTTCTGCTTAACAAGGCTAATATGCTTAGCCTTACTCCAATAATAAAGATTCTTGAGGGCTTTCTCCATTTTGAGATTCAAAATCTGTGAGTAGCTTCCATCAACCTTTTTCCTCCAAGTGCCTTTGATAACAGCCACCGAAGCTTTGTTAGAAACCCAAACTTCTTCAAATCTGAGAAATTTTTTTACTGAATTCTACACCACAAGATTTAACACCATCGGGCAATGATCAGAAGCAACCCGAGCCAAGTGTCTCACCAACAATCTATGAGGAGAGTTCAATGCAACCGAATTTAGAAAGCATCTATCTAGCCTTTCTAGAATCCGATCTCCACCTTTTTTGTTGTTGCACCACGTAAATTTAGATCCCACAAATCCAACTTCATGAAAGTCATTAAGAGCTAGAAATGATTTCATCTCCTTGGGCCCAAGGGAAAACAAGAATCTTTTTCCTCCCCTCTTGTCATCTTTAGAAAGAATACAATTAAATTCTCATCCTCTATTGATACTAGATGTTTTCCACTAAATTGCATCCTTAATTTTTGTAACTCATCCAATAATTAACTTTAATGCATCTGCATGTTAGCTTGTAATTTTTTGACTCGATCTAGCTATGTTGTAAGGGCTGTCACCTGTTGGTTATACAAAGACTCCTAGCTACTTGATGAGAAGTTGGAGCCACCAGATGTCTCCCTCTTCTACATATAGTCTTGCGAGCCTAAACAATAAACCTAGCCTTTTTGCATTCCACCTACCCCTTGCGATGAATTATGTTAGTCAGAATAATCTATTGATCCCCTAGAAGATCTTTCACCTGCTCCAGCTTGGCTCTCTTGAAGATGTATATACTCTTTCTATAAAAGTTAACATAAGATTAATCAATTTACTTGAAACTTAAAATTTTAAACTTATATTCTCACGTAGGCTTTCCTTGCTCGCTCATTAACCCATTGCTAGTTCTCTTGCCACTTGTGGGTATGACTATGTAACTTAACAGAGGTCAGCTCGATCTCTACCCAATAACTCTCTTTGTAATATAGTTATATTAGTATTCATAACTAAATAAATTATTAAAGTCTTTGAAATTTTCTTACCAAATGTTGCATTTGCACAATATGTGGAACTGAACACCTAGTATAGAGGGAACTACCTATGCCCCCAACATTCGAAGCTCAGTTCTGTCTTGTATAGTCCATCCTCCTAGTATAATATAGGCTGCCCCAAGCATTTGTCATCTCGGTCTAAACACTCTCACCACTCCAGAGAATGTCCATAAATATTTCTCACATGTAAGTCGACCAATGTTTCTCAAAACGTTTTCTAATTTTATCATTGTGCTCTGGCAAACAATATAAATTTTTTTACATGCATAAACATATAATATATAATATTTTTATTCGCTCAGTTAAATTAGATCTAATATTGAATATATTTTTTATAATAACTAACCTCAACTCCCTAAACCACATGTTGTGAACTTCTTTTGAGATTTTGTTCCAAGAAATATAAGGAACATCATATCTTATTCATATGATGTCCTATTTTTTATGCTTCGGTTGCTTCAACAAATCAACTTACAAAAAAAAGTGTTAGGTGAAAAAACATTTTTTAAAATTTTAGTATCATGTTAAGAATATAATAAGTATGTATGTGTCACCCTTAAGTGCAATTAATATTTGCCCCTCTAATGTCTGCTCTACTGCAACTGGGTGGAAGGTTCACCTGTAGAGGGCTGAGGTGGTGGTTGGGGATCGAATGGTGGGACATATGGTAGATATGGATAAGTGGGAGGCCTCCATGAGAAGGTGAGGGAGGGGTATTAAGAATAGAAAGGAGTACTGTGCGTGGAGTTGTTGGTGGAATTTTTGGAAAACGGGTTTTGAAAAATATTAGTTTTCTTTGAGGATTTTAAAATTAGGATTTAATTCTAATTCTAAGGTCGAATCATCCCGTTATAAAAAATTATATCACCTCAAAAGGTGAAAATAAAATCTCATAGCGGCATTTAGACTTAGAATTACATAACTCATCTTAAATATCATGATCGGATTCTAAAGAAAATATTCAAATGGCTCGAGGGAACAGAATGAAATTTAACTAAATATCCAATTATAATATTTAAGAAATATGATTGTCGAATTTACATCCAAAGTCTTATTAAAGAAGGATGTATCTCCCCGAAGGGAAATAACATCCTTCAATGATAATCCTCCTAATGTAATAACGATAGTTATTTATTTACCTTTTCCCCAAAGAAGTCTAATAAGGTTTTGGAAAATTAATTTTAAAATCAGGTGCATGTATGGTTCCAAATCTCCTACGAGCGCAAGCCCTCGTAGTTAATTATATTGTAGGTAGATAGAGTCTCCTATGAAAACTCCCAATTAAAATAGTGGCAGAATTTTGATAGATTTTCTAGGAGTGATATCAAAAAGAGAGGAATTTTGGAAATTCAATAGGTAATGGATTAAAATTGAACAGTTATTGACAGAGTTAAGGGAGGAAAGGTAGGGGACACTTTGAGATTCCGGAACCATCCGGAAGTGTCCCAACTTAGTCTAAGTGTTGGGTTTTATATTTTAGTATCGAAATGAAGCTTTAATTAAAGTTGAGTATTTTATTAGAAATTCGGGACTATATTCCCGAAGTTTGGGGTTTATAATCAAAGATTTGCCCTTGATCCTAAATCTATTTTGGACGCTGGACCACAGTCGTCCGATCCTAACCAATGCAATGCAAGGTCTGGACTTACCCCGGCCTGGATTGGGGATCCAGCTAACCACCTAATCGATTTAAAAGTGATGAGTCCGATCTTTTATGAAAGAGTGGTAGGGACGTTGTATTTAAGGTTTTTTAGAGTTGGGGCCGACATTTAGAGATTCTCCTAATTGGTCCCTTTGACTTATGTTGGGTGCAAAATGCTAAGGACTATGAAATTAATACTTTGACTCTTTTAATTTATTTATAATGCAATGCATGCTAGTTAACAACCTCAAATCAAATATGCTTGAAATTTTAAAAATAGGCTTAGAAAATAATTTTTTAGAAGACTGAACTTCCTTAGGTCCGGCACCTCGTCCTCATAGGTCAGACTATCCGGACTCTACCCGCAGGCAGGGAAGGGTCTAAAGCAAGGAAAGATTAATGCAAAAATATGCAAGCGACCCCGGTGTCGATCCCTGGCTAATTCCCTAGATTCATTATCTTTCTATGTTATTTAGACTCGCTAAAATTTTAGACTTTAAGTTTATGAATATAAAAATTTTCACACCCTCACGAGCCTCACGAGTCCAAGCAAAAATAAAAGCGGCACACAATCGCCAAAAAAACTAAGAAAAGCAAGTAATCCTAAAGACAATCAATTCATCACATCAAATATTAATTAATCAATAAATATCCATAGGCAAAGTTGCCTTGCTTATTACAAACCAGAATTTTGCAGAAAGTAAAGTAGTCGGGCACCACTGACAACAACCCGGATTCTAATCCTAGTAATGACGCAAGTAGTTTTGAGTGGGATATTCTCAAATCTTCAAGTCTTCAATCTTGTTCTTCTTTGGGCTCCTTTTCTTGAAGCTCATTGGATTCTTCGTATTGGACTACCCAAATGGATAAGAGGGCACTTCCTTTAAGGGGAAGGTCACTCTTTTCCCTTTGGGTAGGGAAGGAGTGTGGCCCAAATTTGGATCTCCAAATAGAAAAGGTCTACTCCCCTTAGGGGCATCCTTTTCTCTTTGGATTCCAAGCTTTGGACCTATATATCCCAAATCAAAGCTAACTTTCATAACACTTAATAATTACACAAATTATATTTTCTTGAAAATAAAATCTAGACTCACCTGTAGGGTTATCATAAGCAGTTAATAAATAAAAAGCAGTTATTCTCAAGCAGTTATATAAGTACAGAAAAGAAAGTAAACACACTGGTCACGCTCTTTTAATTTGGGGGGGGGGGCTTTAGCAGATGAAGCACCTGTGCAAGCATTTATAACAATTGATATTTATTTTTTTGATTTAGCCCCCTTTTTATTGCCCTGCATGAGCGTGGCCACCTGCAAAAAATTCTGTGAACATCCAGATCGTTCCTATCCTAAGGGTAATCTAGTCGCCAAACACATCAACCATCCACAGAGTGCAGAAAAGTAAGCAGACATAGTAAAGCAATTTCATCCACAACATGCAGTGAATACTACAAAAAATCCAGCACACAACAGTAAAGTAAACACCAGCCTAACCTAGATCTAGAGTTGGTTGTCCAAGCAAGCCATCTAAAGTGTGTGCAAAAGGTCGTGTGGCTGGGGTAGGTCCTAAAGTGGGTGATTTGTTAAAGTTGTCTAAAAGTCTGGATTTGTTAAGGCTTAAAAGGGAATTTAGGTTATTGTTTAAATATTAATATATTAAGAATTTTAGTTAAATATATTTTAAAAGTTAATTGACTACTACCTTTGTTTCACACTAAGGCGGAGAAGTTTATTTCACCTTCCTTGGGGTTAAGCTAATAGCCTCGTAGGCCTGGGTTACCCAGTAGTAATTGGGGTTGATTAAGTTATTTAAATTGGTTGGAATTAAAGGACTGGATTTATATTAAGGGGAGTTGGTTACTGATTTTAATGGATTAGTTGAGAATTTTATTAACCTATTAAGAAAATTCTGGAGTTTGGGGAAGTTAATAAATTTTAGAGGGTTATCCGGATATGTTAACTAAGGGGTTAAAATTTGATTTTCAAAATTAGAGTTAATCTTAAGGGTTTCAGATTTTTAATAAATAATAGACCTTATTATGAGTCGTTAGACTTGTGGCACATTAAATTTAAAGTTTTCTATCGAAATTTATGATTAAGTTTTAACCCGATTTTGACCTAAGGTTGATAGATTTCTGGGATTTTATTATTTTTAATATAAATTAGGCATCATTATGAGTTGAATGCAAGTGAGTTTGGTCAATTTGGATTTTTCTTGAATTAATTATGAATTATTGAAGATTTGAGTATTTAATGAGTTTTGGAAATTGTTTAGTTACAGGCCTTTTATAGTTTTGCTCCAAATAAGTTTCCAACTTCTTGAAAACACCTCCAAAGGTCAAGAATGACCTAAGGAGGGATTCCCAAGTGTTTGGGAAAATTTTGAGATTTTTTAATTATTATTAATTATTTAAATCAATTAAATATTAACTTTTACTTAAAATTAAATTAAGGCTTAATTAGCTGTCAAATCAATGGGCTTTTAATTTTCATTGATTAAGGTTTGAGTTCTGGTCAGTTAGAGGTCTTAAGCATATTTTTTTGGGTTTAAATTTTATTTATTAGAATTTTTAAATGACTTGAGGATTAATTAAAGGTTTGAAATTAATTAAGTTAATTAAAGGGCTTAATGACTTCAAAAATCAATGAAAATTTTTCTATGGACTGAGAGTGTCACTAAGTTCAAATGTTTGAAGTTTCAAGTGAAAATAATGTGTATCCTAATTTTCAGATTTTTTCTAAGTTCTCTGCACATAAATTCTTAATTGTTGTCCTCTTTTTTTTTTTTTTGAAGAAAGCAATTTAATGCATTAA
>NW_021318832.1:310204-322506 GCF_001605985.2 Dendrobium catenatum | reverse complement strand
CTTGCCGGGGTGGCAAAAAGGAGGTTCTTGTAAAGGATTTTCTGCCTAGCTGTGGGGGCTAAAGGAGAGTCACGTTTGAAGTACAATACTCGGAGGGCGCCTCTGGAGAGTCACGTTTGTAGCACTTTTAATTCCACATTTATTTTTGTGGTGTGATTTTGGTTTATGCGATTTTTATTTTTTGTGGAAAGAAATTTTAAAATACCAATTCACCCCCCCTCTTGGTTAGCTTGGGCCAGTTCTATAGGGCTTAACATCCCTAACGAACTTTCACCCGATCCCTCCAAGCTCCATCACCCATCAAATACAATCCCTCTAACCTTCATTTGCCACTGACTATGATCCTTCGAACCTCTGTTACTTAATAACAGTCACTCTGATCTTTTTTTCCATGTTACGGACCTTTTGACCTCTATCTATGTCGAATACTATCCTTCTAGCTTCCATTACTTACTAACTATGGTCCCTTGAAACTTAATCACCCAACTACAGTCACAGAATTCTATCTCTTGACTATAATCCTTTTGACCCCAGTCGCTGGAATACAACCCCACTAACATTCATCACATGATTGCGATCCTACTGGCCAAATAAACAAGCCAATATTCTCTTGAGAAAAACTCCAAGGTCATTAAATTCTTCCAACTCTAACCATGTAAAGAGCTATACACGATGCATATTTTCTACGTTGAGTCAACATCTTTCCTCAAGAAATAACATCATTTGAAATTAATGAGAAACACTAATGGAATCATTTTAACAAGGCCAGGCCCTATGGTTTTTCCCTTTCCTAGGTTTCTCAACCTAAAAAAATTAGTGTCTCATATGATTATTTCACCCCTCTAACTTATATCTATATGTGTGATAGATCATCATTCAGAGCTAAGATGTTAAGCCTTTTATCTCTCTACTGCCATTAATGTTCCCACTAGCAATAATTTGGTGCTATCTTTTGGAAACAAATTTTGGCTAGGTGAAAACCTTTACCATAACCTCAAAAGTTCATTCAAATCAACATGTTGGGCATAGTTGAAATATCATGAGAAGAACTACCCAACATAATTTGGAGTTAGCAGTAATTATATTTATTTTAATTTTTTGGTGGCATTATTTGATTATTTTAAGATCTTTATTAATCACAAGAGTTAGAGGAATATTTTCATTAGAAAGAGTGGAATCTAAGGCAGAGAAGATATTAAGAGCAAATCAAAGATAGTGATTTGGATATTATTAATTATCCAGGTAGAGTAACTATGGTTGTTGATACTTTGAGTAGGAAGTTAGTAGAACTAAAATCCAGTTAATCACATTTGAATAGACACTGATAAGAGAAATGGAGAGGTTGGAATTAGAATCGGTATGCTCATCTAATGTACTTGTTGGATCTTTTTCTCAGATGTTAGTTCAACCTTAATTGCAGGAAGGATTAAGGAAGCTCAGAAGGTAGATGAACAATATGTAAAATCAAGAGATCAAATTCAATTTGGAAAAAGAGTTGAGATACACGTAGATGACCAGGGTGTGATTTTCTATGGTAGCAGGTTGTGGGTCCTAGGTAATGATGAACTGAAGAGAGATTTTATGTATACTATTCTTCAAGATAGAAAAAAGATGTATCATGGTTTAAAGAGCATGTTCTAGTGGTCTAAATTGAAGTGAAATTTTGTAGAGTATGTGACTAAGTGTAAAGCATGTCAGATGGTTAAAGCTAAGCATCATAGATATAGTTGATTATTATTGTTATTGTCTACTCTATAATGAAAATGGGAGAGGATCACAATGGAATTTGCTATATGCTTTCCTAGGTCTAGGCAAGGCCATGATGCAATATGGGTAGTTATAGAAAGATTGACAAAGTATGCTTATTTTTTTTCTAATGAGAAGATTGATTCTATTGACAAGTTAGCATAGATATATATAAAGAAAATTTATTAGACTAATGAAATTCCTATGGTTACTATTTCTACTCATGATGGAAGGTTTATGTCGAAGCTGTAGAGAGGTAATCTGGAGGGTTCGGGGATGAAGTTAAATTTTAGTACATCTTTTTACCCCTAGATAGATAGGCAATCTAAAAGGGTCATTCAGGTTTTTTAAGATCCATTGAAGCCTTGTGTTCTGAATTTTGGTGACATTCATGAAGATCAGATATGCGTAATTGAGTTTGTCAATAATAATAATTTCTAGGCAAGTAAGGGAATAACCACTTATTAAGCTCTTTATGAAAGAAGGTGTAGGACACCATTGTCTCAAGTTGAGCTAAAGAAAAGAAGGATAATTGGTTTTGAGCTTGTAGACAGTGCTACTAAAAGATGAAGTTGACTAAGAAATGATTTGAAATAGCTCAGAATTGACAAAGGATTATATCAATACCAAAAATACCTTGATTGATAAAATATTGATTAAGTCTCCTATAACTTTTGGATTTTTATATAAAAAGGATAATACATGACATGGGTTTTACTTATTTATATTATTATGATATAAGGTCTTTTACAGTATCATCTTTAAATAGAATTACAATTAAATGATGTTGTTTTGCGTCAAGTTTTAAGGAAAGCATGCATATTTTTCAATTAAATTAGTAAAAGTGAAGAAAATGTGTATCATAAAAGCGGTATTTACTTAATATGATTATTTTTTTTCTTAAAATGAATTTTGAAGTTAGTGGATTTTTTGATATGTTGAAGGTAATTTATTACTAATATAATCTTGTTAATAAAATTTAAAAAAAAAATGTCAGCTTTTCTATTCCCACCACTATGTTTTGAGCTTAAAGGTCGAGTCAAGATATTAGCTCAGGTTCAAAATTGATGGCGATGATGGCTAAGTCAATAAGAGTAATGGTAAGTGTGGATAAGGGTAGCAAGAATGAGATGGTGAACATGAGCAAGGTAGTGATAAAATTAAAATATTCCTACCATTTTTCCTTAATTTTTAATGGAAACTAGTTCTTCGAAACTCGACTACCCTTTTTAGTCATCACAATCGGGTTCTGTAAATAAATCTTTGCAATAAATTTATCTCATCATAGGTTTTTACTACTTGATTACTTTGCAATAGATTATTAGTTGTAAATCAATCCATGTAATAACCCACTAAAGAATTAAAATGAAAATATAGTGCAATGATGTGCCAACAGATGATTAATTTTGTGCTAATGGAAATATATAAATTAAATAAATCTTAATGTAATCTATGTAGTGTTCTGAGGGAGCATAATTCATTTGACCATTGTTGCATAGAGATCATAAATGCAAAAATAATGATATTTCTATTGGACATTCTCGATAAATCAAGACTAAAGTGAGATAACATGAAAAAAGATTTTATTTCACTATTTCTATATAAATAATATAATTTCATTTATATGTAACAAAGATATATATATTTTAAACTATTTAATATAGAAAGGGGATGAAGTTATGAATTCCCTAGTTCATCCCAAAAAAATTATTTAAAATATAATATTGTTGGATAAAAGTTTGACCATGTGTGAAACCTAACCTTACTAGTATGCTAAACCTAGAGAGTTTGGCCTAATAACTTATGTGATAATAAAAAAAGAAGAGAGAAACTCTGTTAAGAGTATTCCACTTGCTCAAGTGGTGGTGATTTGATAAGATACACGCATGCCTTAAGACTTGTGCATTATTTTGGGGTGATGAGTATGTTCAAAATGTATATGCAGCTTGTAGAACATCAATATGGGCTCCTATTCAAAAGTGAAATAATACACAAGGAAGGAAAGCTCAATTGAAAACTATTAAAATTATATAATATTTTACCTTGATTCCGAAACTACATAGATTATTTTAAAAAAAAATCAAAAGAGATGGTTTGGCATGCTATGTAATTAAATAGATATGGTATGTTTTGGCATCCATCAGGTGTAGGCAAGGCAATGGTGAAATATGTGTAGAATGAAGTAATCATCCTTTATTCTATCAATGTTTTTAACTATTGAGAAAAAACCCAGAAATATATTGACACTTATCTCAAATCTATGATTCATGAACTAAAATAACTATGACAAGGTGTTTAATGTTAGTTAATTTCATAAACAGTTGACAAGACAAGTATATTTAACTCTGACTATATTTTTTTTAATATAGACACTTGCTTGTGAAATATTAGTTCAACAAGGGTTAAGCCAAATGATGAAAATTTAGAGGAAAATGAGAGAGTACAAAACTAAATGTATTCGTATGGTATGATAAGGTACAAACTTTTTTTTGTTCTGTATCAGTCGTATGTGCAAACATAAATCACACTATATGAACATTTAAAAAATCAATGTGTTCATTTAGTACAATATGGTATAAACCTTAATTCATACTCTGTTAGTCGTCAATATGAAATCATATCGTATTGTATGAACAATACAAAAATGAATGAATTCATTTAGGATGAACTGGTACAAACTCAATTTCATACTCTATCAGTCATATATATGACTGGACATCGTACAGTACAAATAGTTAAGCAAATCAAGCTTCATTTTGTATAATCTTGGATGAACCCTTTTCATACTTAGTTAATAGTCTGTATGACTGGACATTATACAATACAAATAGTTAAGCAAATCAAACTTTATTTTTACTATCTTGGAAGAACCCATTTTTGTACTCTATCAATCGTCTGTATGATTTGACATCGTATAGTACAAAAAATTCAAAAGTATAAGCCTTGATTTGATTAACTGCATTTTGGAGGACAAAATATGATAAATCATATAGTACAATTGGAAGTCGTACAGTATTATTAGTTTTAAAATTTTAAGTTTCGCCACTCTCCCTCTATATGTGTGTGTTCATGGATACCCAATTACAATCACACTCTCTGAGACTCAAGAATAAAAATAAAGATTTACAAACTTTATTACATGAAATTCTATTTTACTTTGTCTTAAAATTTTCAACAGTCTGGAGTATAATTACTCTAAAATATTATTACATACAAAAAATGAACAGAAATATCCAATACATGCTAGGAGAAATAATAAAATAAACAGAACAATAATATTTTGCTATCATAAAAAATTATAATCTCAATATTGATTCTTGAGTTGCAAGAAGTTGCTGATCCAAAAATACTTTAGAGGTAATGCTTCATGGTTTTCTTTCTTTCACGTTGTGGTTGATAATGAAGCTATAAGACCTTTCCCAAAAATTATTTGTTGGATTAAACTTTCCTAGGATCAGTTTAAGCTTAATATTGATGGCTCTGTTACTCTTGATGGAGTTGTTTGTAGTGGTTTAATTAGAGATTTTCAAGCTGTGATTTTATATGGCTTTGCTTCACCACTACCTAAATGTAATATTATTTTTGCAAAGTTGAATGCATTATATATGTGTCTTAAATTATGTATTTCCAAAGATATTTTTAATACATGGATATAAATTGATTCTAAAGTGTTAGTCTCTTTAATTTATTCCAAATCATATTACAATGCCATTATTTTTCACCTATTTAATAAGCTATGGCTAATTTTGCTCAAGTTGATTATAAAATTTTCCATATTTTGAGGGAAGGAAATGTGTGTGCTGATTGGTTGGATAAGAAAGGTACGATTCTCTCAACTACTAGATTTTTTTAGCAATGACTCATATTTTAGAGTGCTGTTTGGTATGTTGACATTAGATGCTTTGGGTTTTCCTTATATTAGAAGAAAGTAACTAGTTTTGGTTGAGGTTTTTCTTAATGCTCCTTCTTTTTAAAAAATCTAATTTGCATTACTTTATGCTTTTATGTAAATTATTAATGTTTATGATATGCACTCTATTTCTCTTTGCCCTTTCATATGGATAGAGTATGCTTTATATTCTAGTTGTGACATTATCGCGTTGAAAATATGTAATATTGAATTTGTGCACTCCCTCTATTACTGGATGGGATTCTACTTTAATGTCATCAGATTTTTGAATTGATGGATACAATTTTTTCCTCTTAGATAGTGCTATAAATTTGTCTTTCTAGATTATTGGTTGTTGATAATTTGTTCTTATGTTTATGTTAGTTGTGTTTGACTTGGCTTGTGGTTTTTTTTTATGTTTTGATTTGGCTTCCTTTTATTTCTTTGTTATGTATTTCCTGGATGAGAAAAGTGGAGGGTTGTGTTAGGTAGTCGACAGCCAGCATAAAACTTATCGAACAATAATGACATGAATCCTTTAAGAAATTGTGTTAATGCTAGGGAGTCCCCTGGAAACGACGCACTGTATGGCCTGAATACAGTGACAAGTGTGAAAGGGCCGCTGCACCGGTGCCCGGGTGCAGTGTTAAATAGGCAAGGGTTCCCACATCAAGGACGGATATGGGCAAATAAGCTAGTCCATAAAACTAAAATAAGGATTGGAACTTAGAATATAGGTTCCCTTACAGGAAAATTAATGGAATTAATAGATATTATGATTCATATGAAGTTAAATATTTTGTGCATTCAGAAAACTAAATGGGTTAGAGAGAAGGCTAAAGAAATTTATAGTTTAGGATTTAAACTTTGGTATTCGGGTAGGAGTCGTACTAGAAATGGTGTAGGTGTTATTATAGATAAGAGTTTAAAGGATAATGTTATAAAAATTAATAGAATTGGAGATTGAATTATAGCTTTAAAGATTATTATTGATGATAAGATTGTTAATATTATAAGTGCTTATGCTCCTCAAGTATGTTTGGATATGAGTTCTAAATTAAATTTTTGGATTGACTTAGAAGAATTAATACAAAAGATACCTCTTGAAGAAAAATTTTTATTGGAGAAGATTTAAATGGATATGTTGGTAGAGAGGTAGATGATTTTAAAAGCATTCATGGTGGCCATGGATTTGGAATGATGAATGAAGGAGGCAAGTCCATATTAGATTTTTGTTTAGCTTATGATTTTTCAATTGCTAATACCTTATTTAAGAAAAGGAATGAACATCTCATCACTTATAAAAATGGATTTAGTACAACCCAGATTGACTATTTTCTTATTAGAAAATTAAATCGTTTAGATTGCAAAGATTATAAAGTTATTCCAAGTGAAAATTTATGTACCCAACATCGATTATTAGTTTTTGACTTTAAGATAAAGGGGCATAAAATAAAAAATAAAGTAAAATGATTTTCTATGATTAAATTGGGGAATTTAAAGAATATTAATAAAAATATTTTTGAGAGTAAGATTTTAGATCTTAAGATTTTGTATGTGCATGAGGATGCTAATGTTATGTGGGAAAAAGTGGCTAGTGATATTAAGAATATTGTAAAAGATGTGCTTGGAGTATCAAAGGGAAAAGCTCCAAATAATAAAAATAGTTGGTGGTGGAATCCAAATGTGCAAGAAAAGATTAAAAATAAAAAAATTTGTTATAAAAATTGGTTAATTTTAAAAATTTTGATAATTGGGAAATATATAAAGTGGCTCGTAAGGATTCTAAGAAAGCAATATGCGATGCAAAGATATTAGCTTTTAGTGATTTATATAATAAATTGATACTAAGTAGGGAGAAATATATATGTATAAGTTAGCCAAATAAAGTGATAGGAGTAGTAAAGATTTAGTTAAAGTGAAGTGTATTAAGGATGAAGATAAAAAAATACTTTTCTTAAAAGATGATATTCAACAAAGGTAGATAAGATATTTTGCTAAACTTTTTAATGAAGATTGTGAAAATAAGATTGACTATAGTGACCTTAGCATCCTAAATGAAAATAAAAATATATGTTTTTATCGGCGTATTAGTAAAACTGAAGTTAGAGAGGCTTTAAAGAAAACGAAGTGTGGAAAAGCTGTTGGACCTGATGATTGATATTCCAATAGAGGTGTGGAAATGCTTAGGAGATGAAGGAATTTCTTGACTTACTAAACTTTTTAATACTATTTTGAGCACTAAAAAAATGCCAGATGAGCAAAGAATGAGTGTGTTAATTCCTATTTTTAAGAATAAAGGTGATGCACAAGATTGTGCGAATTATAGAGGTATTAAAGTAATGTGTCATACTTTAAAACTATAGGAGCAAGTTATTGAGCATAGGTTACGGCGTGATACTAATGTTTCTCAAAATCAATTTGGATTCATGCCGGGTAGGTCATCTATGAAAGCCATACATTTATTAAGAGGTTTGATGGAGAAATATAGAGTAAATAAAGAGGATCTACATATGATATTTATTGATTTAGAAAAAGCATATGATAAAGTTCCAAGAGAAGTTCTATGGAGAGTTCTTGAAAAGAAAGGAGTCAATAATGCTTATATTCAAATCATTAAAGATATGTATGCAGGAGCTATAAGGTGGTTTGACCAATTATTTCCCTATTTCGGTTGGGTTACATTAAGGATCAGCCTTAAGCCCATATCTTTTTGCTTTAGTCATAAATGTTCTCACTAGACATTTGCAAGAGGATGTACCTTGGTGTATGCTTTTTGCTGATGATATTCGTCTTGTTGATAAGACTAGAGAGGGAGTTGAAGGTAAACTTGAATTATGGAGGTCAACCTTAGAGTCTAAAGGTTTTCACTTGAGTGGATCTAAAACGGAATATATATAGTGTAATTTTAGTAGTAATAGACTTAGTGAGGGGATTGTGACTTTGGGCGATTAAGTCATTAATAAGAGTACACGTTTTAGATATCTTGGATCTATTGTTCAGAGTGATGGTGAAATAGATGGGGATATTATTAGCAGAATTCAAGTTGGATGGTTGAATGGAGGAATGCATCGGGCTTGCTATGTGAAAGAAATGTACCCCTCAAACTAAGGGAAAATTCTATAAGATGGTAGTGAGGCCTGCAATGCTTTATGGTGCCAAATGTTGACCATTAAAAGAGCCTTACTCTAGCATATATAATTTGAATTTACTTTTTCTTAATATTATTTTTAACAATCTAACTACAACTTTTTTGGTGCATGAATTATAATTATGTTGGATTTAAGAATTTATGTCATTAACTGGGAGCTGATTAGGATAATTTATAATAACCTATATTTTGACACAATCAAATAAATTTTTGTAAAAGTCATTATAAGTCCAAATCACAAATCATTTTCTCCATAATATAGATATTGCAGTTATTTAATCACATTAATTTTTTCATATTTTTTGGACTTTGGTGCAAACCCTTAAGAAACTAACACTAATCTTTACAAGTGGGGGTTTTAGGACTATCAGGTGCCCGTTTTACAAATTAATTTTACCAAAAAAATTTAAGTAAAATGAGATATTTTATCAATATTTTTTTTATAATTTTTGGGGCCACAAAAGGATTTTTATGAATTTTATATAGAAAACCAAATAAATTATATAATTATACTTATATTATATTAGTATTTTACTATAAATATCATATTCTATTAATTAATACATTAAAGCGTTTTTCATTTTCTCTCTTTGGCCTAAATAGAGAGCACGAAAGGGAATTTATAGAGAAAATAGAGGAGAGAGAAAAAGAAACCTAAGGTTTAGAGGTCATAGTACAATTTTCACAACTCAATCTTGTTGGAAAATTTGTTGGTCTCATTATAAGAAACCCTTATCCTATTTATGAATTCAATAATTTGATATTTTTTGGATTTTTTTACTTTTATTATCAAAAGATGAGGATAATTTTATATTGATAAAACTTTTACCGCATAATTTTTGATATATTATAAAGAATAAACTTATAAATATTTTGAGTAGATTTTTTTGCTCGGTGATTTTGATAAGGAAATGATTTTTATGAATTCATTTTTTTTTATATTATATTTCAATTAAAGCTTCAGAATGCGATTATATACTTTCTCTAGAATTTGATTAATTTTGAAAATATGAATTCTTACTTAGTATGATTTTTATTTCCTACCATTATAATATTTTATCACTTTCTAAATTAAGCCCAATTATGCTTTATTTATTTTAATACATTAAGAATGAATATGGATATATGATTGAGTAATAGATGGCTACTATTACTATTATAATATTTATATAATAATGTTTGTATGGGAAAAAATTAGAGAAGACTAGTTGTTAACTGACATTAACTTGAGGTTAATTGACCTGTACAAGACGGTGAGATGATAGACTTTCATTTAAATACTATGATTCAATGTTATCCTCTACTGATTCATGTGATACTAATTGAGAGTTATTAGGAGATAATTATTGTGCCAATGGATAAAAAGTGACGACTTTATTTATTGAGTAAATGGTTTACTAAAATTGAAATAATACTGAAAAAACACCAATTAAGCAAAGATTTCTTACTTGTTTAATGTGACCATTAAAATGCATGTTATTGAGATATTCTTTCTATTTTTGTATAGATTTGCCATTACTAAGTGGATATACAGTTACTATATTATTTTATTGTTCCTGTCACTAGATTGTTACTATTACCTATATAGACAACGATATTATTTACTATTGATTCATTGTCTTGATATTGAATATGTGACATATTAAGCTTGTGTCATATTGGATAATATGTGTTGACTATTCTAGGGTTTTACTACATTGATATAATTTTAATAATTTTCATCTAGGCTTTCATTTTTTACTAATTATATAATTTCTTTCTTGATTGATAGTACTGATTTAACTACTTCTTTATTAATATATCATTTATACTGGTTCACTAATCTCTTCAATATATTATTTTACGATTTATAGACTTTACTATTACTTTCTACTACACATGAGTTTTATTATTTTTTCTTAGATTTATGATCATATAAATATTTATGATTTGATTATTGGCATGCATATTGCTTCTTTACCGTACTTTGAGTTCAACTGTAGGATTTGTTTATTTCTTGAGCTCTTGAGCTCATTATATTTTATTAAATAATTTTAAGTCAGTACAAGGGAGTAGGAGTGTGAGATTTATCAGGATCCTTTAAGTTTAGGTTCTTATTATTTTAACTATTCTTTTGTAATAAGGACATAATAGTTATGAAATAATTGTATAGATCTTGAGTAGTGTACATGATTTTTTTTTTTTTTTTGAAAATGAATAAAAATATGTATATTGATATTTTGATTGATAGTTTTATTTTAACTAGTATTTGTATTGATAAAAAAATTAGGTAGCACTGGTTATTATATATTAAATGATAAAAGAATAATTCTTTCAAAATGACTTTCTTGGGCATCACAAAATTGGAATTAGAGCATAGTTGTTGAAATAATTGATTATTTTCAAAGCTGTAAGAATTGATTGTGAGTGGGGTAGATTAAGGTGCCTTATTTTGCATATATAATTGATTATATATATGTGTATTATTCAGATCAAACTGAATTGGTATATGAATAGTTGAAATGGATTTACTAGAGCAAGATGTACAAAATGAGCAATAAAGTGCAATTCTAATACCATTAGGTACTAATATGCAGCTAGCAGGTGTTCTAGCACTAGTAATGAGAGATACACAGAGAAAGCCATTTGGAAGTAAGGAAGAAGTGGGTGAAAAAATATATCTAGATATTTCATAATTTGAATTCCCCACTGTTCAAAGGCACTATAGGACCCCAGGCTGCAGAGGATTAGTTACTGAGGCTAGAGAATATTTTTGACACATACAGTGCCCAAAAAACTAGAAGGTATAACTAGCCATGTTTTTGTTTGTAGGAGAGACAAAGATATGGTGGATTGGATAATAGAGAGAAATTTTAGAGGAAGATAAATGCTGAGATCGCTTGGGATGAATTTACTATACTATTCAGAATATAGTTTGTACCTCCATTAGCTCGGTGATAGATGCAGAAAGCATTTACCAAGTTGGAACAGGGAGGTTTTATAAATCTAACACCCATATTGGTTTAGTACTTTCTCCACTATAGTATTTTACGATTTATAGACTATATTATTATTGCCTACTGCATGCGAATTTTATTATTTTTGTATAGATTCATGATCATATAAATGTTACTTCTATGATTTGACTATATATATATATATATATATTTATATTAAGTATTTTAAATAATCTAAATTACTTACTTAATTTAAATAAGTAATTAATATTTAACATAAGTAATTTTCAAAAACTCAAAGAATATCTATTTTAAATCATTAAAATATTAGAAAATTTGTTTTAAAACTATTTTTGAGGCTTATTGAAAAATAATTTTGAATTACTTAAATTTTCTAGAAATCCTCAAAATTGATCTATTTTCTAAATATTAAAATTAATTTTAAAATTATATATGTTAAATTTTGAGAGCAATTGAGAAATCCTTTGAAATTTCAAACTTGGATTAAGTGTGCTTGAACATGAATTATGGGGGAGATTAGTGAATAGTTACTTTTCAACTATTTAATCACATGTTACCC
>NW_021318832.1:285138-310104 GCF_001605985.2 Dendrobium catenatum | reverse complement strand
TTCTTCTTTTTTTTTTTTTTGAAGCATTGCTCATATTTGTGCATGGCTTTGCCATCTTTTGCTTGCATTGAGCATTTCATTTCTTTTTTCTCTTTTGAGCTCCAACATTTCTTTTTTCTCTTTTGAGCTCCAAGATTTTTTGGAGGTTTGATGCAACGCCGTTGTAATATTTCATGTTTATCAATGAAATTTCTATTTTTGCCATAAAAAAAAACATTAACTTCAATTTTGAATTAAACTTATTGATGATTAACCAAATTTCAACTAATTTATTTAGAAATAGAATTTTAAATCTATTTCATGTTTAAGTTCAATTTCTTTACTAAACTTTTTTTATTACTACATTCCAAACTTCTGACATCTATTACCAAATCTATTCAATGATGGGTGGAGACTGTAAGAACATTGCTCTACACAACTCCCCTTGGTCTATTGGTTGAGAGCTTAGGCTTCCAACTAAGAGATTCAAGGTTCGAGTCCATGTGTATGCGTTGTGTGTGTGAGTTTGCCTTAAATGGCCTAAATGTCCCCAAAAAAAGAACATTGCTCTGACTTCTAGTGCCGATGTCAGATTCCAAAACAATGCTGCTCTACATTCATGTTAACATTAGATATTATGAACTTTTTTTTAATTATTTTTTTAATTTTTTATTTTTTATTATGACTTCTTCTTTAAGTAAAGAATGGGAAAGAAAAAGATATATATTACATTGATACGAATTAATTCTTCTCAGTACAACTTAAATCAATAACAATAGAAATAAACTACTCATCAGAAATATATAACAAATGGAATGCCTACTATATCTGCAGAAACAAGAACTTGCACTATTCACATAATTTATGGAACTGCCATGCAAAGCCAAATATGTATGAGGACAAAAACTTCTATGAGAAATTCCTCAATGAATTTGTGGAGAGGAATGAAAATATTCATAAAATATGCATTGAGATTTGTTTTCCATCAACAAAACACAAATCTCTATACATATCTAAAGGTTTTTTGTTTTCATTTCTCCTGTCAAAATCTGCAAGGAATTCATCATAAGAATTTTGTCCTTTGGCCGGTCTACAGAAGTAGATAAGAACTCGTAATTGGCAGTTTGAGAAAGGTCAAAAGGTCAGCCATCACTCCAATCATCACTGTCGTCCTCATCGCTGCTTGCACATGCCTGACATTATTGAAGAAAGTTAAGTTTATATAAAATGTGTAAGAACATAGTGCACGAAATGGAGAGCTGCATGAGAATGTGAAGAACCTGGCGTATGGCATTAGCCTTCTCCAATATTGCGGCGACCCTATTATTAGGGGTGGGCTGTGCAACAAAACTTGACCTTGATGTCGCTGTGCGTCGCAGATTCAATGTCTGGATTTTAGAGTATCATAAGAAATTATTTTTATCAACAATTCAGTATATTACAAAAGAAAAAAAAAAATTCTTCAGCCTTCTAACCACCCCTAGGAGACTACAGTGGCAGGTTTTGACCAACTTGTGGCATGCTATGCAGGCACAAAGCCACGGAAAATTATTAGGTCCGGATACCGGACGTAGAGATAGGTCCGGACGTCAACAAAATGTCAACATGTGGAGTGGACACGTGGATATTCAATATGTTTAATGTGCCCGCAGAACTTTAAGCCAAGCGCACAAAAAACGCAACTAAAACGCATGTAGGCTTCATTGGGGACGGCTGCAGCTGTCGGCAAAGCAGGTTGTGAAGTTGATGTACAAAAAGTTGAGTTTTGAAGTTACATTATAAAAAGCAGTATATTTTGTTTGGGAAGAATAACTTTCGAGCTGCTGTGCTGATGCTGTGTAGGAACAAATTACGTTTATAACCTTACATATATTGTGATAAAATAAAATTACTTAAATATCAAATATTATTTGTAAATTTATATGATCTACTCCTACTCCGACGCACTTCACGCCTTCGCCGCCGCTCCCCTGCCGTCCTACACCTTCACCCTGACCCCTTGATTCGCCTCCACACCACTCGCACCCCTTTCTTCCTCTGTCTTTCTCCCTCTTCCCCTTCATCCCCTTTCCATGCCACTGATGCTGCTTCCGGCTCCGTCATCATCGGCGTCCTTGACACCGGCGTCTGGCCCGAATCCCCTTCCTTTGACGACGCCTCGCTTTCTCCCATCCCCTCCAGATGGCGCGGCCCCTGCGAAGCCGGCCTCGCTTTCTCCCATCCAGCTCGTACTCCCACGGAAGTCGACGTCGGAGGCGAATCCCCTTCTTCGTTCCAGATGGTGCGGCCCGAATCCCCACGGAACACCGGCGTTATGGCTTTCTCCCATCGCTTTTTCTCCCATCTAGCTCGGACTCCCACGGAACTTCGGACTACCACGGCATTATGGCTTCGCAGTGGCTCAGACTCCCACGGTTCCAGCGTCTGGCCCGAATCCCCTTCTTCGTTCCAGATGTGGCGCGTCCACTGCGAAGCCGGCCTCGCTTTCTCCCATCCAGATCGTTGGAGGCGAAAAAGCAGAGAAGAAGAAAGATGTTGATTTACGGATCGTTGGGGTAGAGGAATGAAGAAAGGTCGCGGCATTTACGACATTTTTATGCTGGAAATCGCGGAAAGCAGCGGACCGCGGGAGGCATGAGAGGTCGCAGAAAATAGTCACGGACCGCGGAAATTTTTTCTGACTTAGCTCTGCCGCAATGCCCCAAACGAACATTTATTAATTTTTTATAAAGCAAAGCAGCCGTGAAGCCGTCCCAAACGGACCCGTAAAATGCAATTAAAGCGCAACTAAAGCACAGGTAAACTGCACAAAAAAAGCGCAACTAAAATGCACTCAACGTGTCAAATTTTTAGTGGATATTCGGACGTAATAATTTTCCCAAAGCCACACGGTATAATTGATCAAATAGACCGGTTTAGCCAATACAAAGTACGGCTGATCATAGTAATTGACATTCAATTTCGAGAGATCCAAGTGGTAATGGCTTGAACAAGACTTTGAATCTTGTCTAGGGTTAAATCACATCATTCGGAGCTAATTTGGGCACATTCAGCCCCTTTGCAAATTTTGATCACGAGAGCTATCCGAATAGGTAACTAAGCAACTCTACTCTTTGTAAACAGTTAGGATACATCCAACTTGCCCGACCTCTCTCTTGCCCATGCCATTTTTTCCATTCATTTCCATCTTCCTGTATTTAATTCTAGTTCAAAAGCTTCTAATAGTAAGTACTGAATAATCATGACTCTGATCCTAAGAGCTTGATTGGGTTATAACACCTGTAATCCATTTTTCTTTCATGGAGCAGAAACATTCCCCAATTGCTTAGTTCGTGTAGATAACCTATTAGCTCCTTCACTCAGGAAATACGAAGGCTTATTTCATAATTTTTCATAGAATGTCCATTAGATAAGGATTTACTGAATGGTTTCAACACTAAGTTTCTATACTAAAATTTTGACGTGCTAACTTCTTCTTCGAATCCATTAACTACAAAGAGGCCAAACTACGGTATCTAAAATTTATGCATAGATTAATGTCATACCATGTAGTTCGTTATAGGACATTTTACAGTAGGAAAATCAGCTTCAAAACATAACTTCTAAAATATGAATATTGAAGACATACCTTGGTCCTTATCTGATGTAGTAGATCTTCCTTATCGTCAACCGCTTCACTACTAGCAATTTGACTCTTTGATTCTTCAGGTTGTTTCAGTTTGTGCTGAATTTCCTTCAGAGTATATGAAACAACTCATGAAAAAGGTCAGAAAGCGAGAGAAAAAGAAATTGAGGCATTTGAGAGCCTTGCTTTAAGTTTAGCATGAGAACTCGAACTTCTATCAAAATAAGTGATATATTGTTAGATAAATTGTCAAGGACATTTGCAAGTGAATTATGAATAAAACATCTAGAGGTCATGTTATGTCATAGATATTACCACCCACGCCCACCACTCAAGAAAAGGATTTCAATTTCAATGATCATGAAGAAGTTATACGAAAACACTTTTTAAGGTTCTGGAAAATATTTATATATATAAAAAAATCCTAGCGCTGAGTATAAGAAAAATATTTGATAACTTGTAATTCCATTGCTTTATACGGTAATGAATTATCTAACCGAGCTAATTAAAATAGCAGATGGTCCTAGCGTTCTACTAAATTAAAGCTTCGTTTAGGATGGCTTTTTCACTACTTCTTAAAGCAGCATTCTAGTACAAAAAATTTATTTTTTTTACCAAAAAGTCACTTTAAGAAGCAATAAAAAAGCCGTCCCAAACGAAGCCTAAATTATGATATCACTGTAAGTCGCATATAGCTTGACATGTTTACAGTTTTAGTAAGACCATCATGTTCATATGTTTTCTGAGAAACAAAGATTGAAACTTACCGTGTCCCTGATTAGATGAAGAATCTGCTCCCTATTGTCTAGTTCATGTGTCAGCAGACGGCTATCCACCTGATTATCTTGCTGAAAGCATAAGTTAAAGACGGTGAAAAATAAAAAAAAGAATAAAATCTGATAATAACGATGAATTATATGATAATGATAAATGCAAAGCATGTCAACAGAATTAATTACCATTTCCTTGTATTGCCCATCTTTTGCAAGGGGTAATGGCCATCGAATAATGCTTTCAATTTCTGCAGGGGCAGGTGGGCTTTGATTCTGAGCGCCCTCAAAATGGTGAACCATTTGACGAATATTATAATAGTTATCTTCTGGTACTTCATATGAAGACCTCACCAATCTCCACTGTATTGGAGGAAGAGGTGGTGGTGGTGGCAGTTCAGTTGGAGTTAACGTTGTAGCATTATTGGGACTAATTGACAATGAATCATATTTTACATCTTGATTTAGTAATGATTCAAAAGTGGGAATATTTGAAGTATAACTAGGCTGAAAAGAATCTGTATCATTCCCAGTACAAAGATCCTTCAATCCAATTTCTTGATCCAAATGGTTCATGTGCTCAAACCCACTGCCGCTAGAAATAGATGCTGTCGATGATGAAATTCTCCGTAAATCATCAGACAGTTCGTTTGTTCTACTTCCAGGAAAATCATCTTGCTCCCAAAGCTCAGAATTTGAATCTGAGCGAGCACTGAGGAGATCCTCAGATGAATATGTGTTTGATTTACAGAAGGTGTCGTCATCTGATTCAGACCCACCATCTTGTTCAGGAAGAGTGCATCCTGGAAACAAACGGAATGAAGAAAACGCAGTTCCATCTATCCTTTGGTTTATACAGCCATCAGGTAGTTCAAGTTTAAGATTAGATGCCTCTAGACTATTCAAAGGATGAAATGATATCTTCATATGCTCCAATGGTGGGGAGGAATTCCGAGAGTAGAGAGAACCAGAAGAATTTGACTTTTCCAACGATCCATAATCAGATTTATTTATGAGACTCACCTCATGGAATGTTTGCGATGCAAGATTCTCCTCGTAGAATGTTTGTGATGCAACTCCATTTAGCCTTCTACTTTGATTATCAGAAAGAGGTTTATCCCCTAATTGACCATCGTCAACAATTCCCAGTTCATATCGGGTGGAACTTTTAGCATGGGAAACTGATGGTTTTATTTTAACACACCGTACAAGATTTCTTTGTGGTAATCCAGAAAAACTGGGAGACAAAAATTTGCTGTTCTGCACAGAATCCATGGATGGTGAAGCAACGCTAAATGCACTGCATGATTCAGATTCCTTGCTAGAAGCACTTTTTGTTGTTTGATGTACTTGACAAATGCTAGTAGTTAATACATTTGGTGACGCAACTTGACTTCCTCCACTCTCATCACTTAATGAAAGAGCTTCAGATTGTTCTTGAGAATTCAGCTGAAGCTGTGCGCCAAAGCCATCATCATTATGTGCTATGTATGCCGAGGAATGTTTTACGGAACTATTTTCTTCAAATAAATATTTCCTACTCAAGAATGGATTGCTGTTCAAAATTCTCTGATCCGCCAAGCTTAAAGATTCAGGCAAACCCTGCGCTTTGCCAATTGAGTTCGATTGCTTTGATATCTTCCCATTAACCATAACTTGTTTATCTGACTTCACACCATTGTCCAAACTATCAGACCGAGTCCTCTCCCCAGTTCCATTTGGGAGACTAACATCACCAGGTTTTGAGGGTTCAAGTCCTAGAAGGGTGCCATTTGTCCATAATTTTGTGGAAGGAATACTCGAAATACTGATCGGAGGTGAACTCTGAATCTGCGATGTTGCTGCTGCTGCAGTTTCACTGTTCAGCATAGTTCCTGATATGGATTCAGTAGAACAAGGAGGTTGATCATCATCAGTTCCTTGAAAAGCATTTGTTCTTAACATTGTGTGAACACTATTTTTGAGAAGTTGTCTCTCATCATACAGCGAGCCTGGAGATAAGCCAGCTTCCCGGGATGACTGCATAAGTTCTGGCATTCTTGAAACATCTAAATAGGTAACATTTGGCAATCTGTACTCGTTTGAGGATTCATGGAGTGACATAGGAGCCTCAATATTAGCGTAGCCATCATATTGAACCGTACCTGAAACTCCAGATTCATTTTTCTGATGCTCCATGTTAGACAAAATTTGCATGCATTTTGTTTGGCATTCGGAATCTGTTTCTGCCTCTGATTCCAGTGTATTAAGAGCGTCTACGTAATTGTCTGTCTCATTAATTTCCTCAAATTGCTTTTGATCACAAGATGATCCGGATAAATCTGCAATAATTGGCAGGGGCTTTACTTGGTTCGAAGATCTAGTTCTAGTAGGTTCCTCAACTTTTGATGATTCAGAATTCACAACCAAAGAGTTAGAATCTTGAAAAGAATCATCAGAGTTGACACCTGCAGCCTTCACTAATTCAGATTTCTCATCCCATATAACAGAAGGTGACCGTGAATTAGCCTTCCAATGTGGGAAATCATATTGAGAATCATCATCCGCATCAAATACAAGTTCATCATTATGTAGCTGAGAAGAACCGGGATGATCATGATTGTTCTGTACATTAGAAACAGATAATCTATCACAATCCAAATCATTAGGTAAAATTGAATGATTTGTCTCTGAAACATGTCCAGTAAAGTTCAACTTGTTCATTGTATGCAGAAGTTGGGGAGCACTTATAGCTTCAGATTTTAATCTCATTTCGGACACCAATGAACTTTCAGCTGACAAGCTTTGGTCATCATTACTTAGTGGTGCAAATCTTTCACTGCTCGCTAAACTGGTTATTTCAAAAAAATATGTTATCATGTCCTCAAGAAAAAAAGTAGAAGTTACACAACAGAAGAATTGTATACTTTTGTGCTATGATACGGAGGAAGATACCTATTACATTGAGATGAAGATATTGGGTCTTGAACATCTCCTTCTCTAAATCGTGATAATTTTCTCTGGAAGGTATAATAAGACACACATTTAAGCCCATCAATATATTATTTTGTAAGCAAAAACTTTCATGAAAGAGGATATAAGTAATATATGATTATGGCCATAATATTTAAGAAAAGCATAGATATGAAATATAAATTGGACAGATTCTATGTGTTGCATCTTCAAATATACAAACTAAAGACAAAGTAGGAAAGAAATCAACAATCTACTTGCTAAGTATAGACCCTATGCGGTCAGTCATTCATCATTATGACATGATATTGTGAGTGCATTAGGGAGGGAGAAAGATAGAGACTAATCCCAATTTATTGAAATCATGGGATGAATGAGTATTCTGTAGAAGCATCATGGGATGATATGGATCATGGAAACTGGATGCTTAATCAGGAAGCAAAGATTGTGAGAGAATGTAAAAAGCATTTAAGGATTGTCAAACAGACTCGTGTGATACTATTTCCGTAAATCCTTCAAAATGCACAAGTAATAAGGTATGTTGGGGTTACTTATGCTGAAACAAGTCCTACCTAAACTGGACAAAGGTTAGGGGTAGCACATGTCCTTTTTGAACAGTTGGCTTAGACGTTCCTCCAATAGTAATTTTTTTGTTCTCAGATGAGTTCTCTGGTTGATGAAGCATGACCCTAGTGATCTCTTTTGGCTTTCTTGGAATGATGGTTCCAAAGATACGATGCTAAATCATCATCATAAGTCAGAATGATGTGCTAGAAACTATAACAAAACAACATCATCAAGCCTTTATACTACTACTTGGGGTCAACTACTTGAATTCTTTTTCTCCATTGTATCATATTAAGAGTTAAATATTCATTAAATCTAATAAAGAAAGATCATTTCTAATATTTTTTAAACTAAGTCTTTTTATGTCTACCTCTACCTTTCTTAACATAAGTCAAATCTAATACATCTACTCTCCTAACCAGGTTATTGGAAGGCCGCCATTTTAGGACAACATGGAGAAACAAAAAATACCAAATTTTATAAGGTTTAGCTTCAATTAAACCGATGTCCATGCGAACAAATAGAGGATCCAATCCACTAGAAAACAAAAATCATAATTATAGACTAAAAATCAAGAGCACTTACCACTCCTCCCAAATTCTGAATATATCCATTCTCAAAATTAAAAACAAGTCCAAAAATCTCACGACAATATATTACCTCATATAAAATCTGCTTCTCCTCGCATGCAGTACTAAAGCTATCAATTCTTCAAAAATCTTAGAACCAAGAGGGTATGTGAACCCAAGGGAAATCTCTCAGTTTCTCACCAAAAGAAAGGCTAGAGAACTAATCCCTTCATATAGACGCAAGCAACCACTAATAGGATAACAAACAAAAGAAAATTTACCAATCCATTCATGCAACCAGAGATGATTCACCTACATTAGCTAATTCGATGATCTGAAATCCCAATTTGCACACTACATAAAGCAATTACAGGATTCCTTATATGTGATTCTCCATGCATCCTAATTTACAAACATCAATATGTATAGAGCTTAATGCAATCAAATAGATACTATGCAATCCACTATAGAACATATGTAACGCAATGACCATAAAACATTAAGTAATTGAGTAAATTATAAAAAAATTCCCCTAGCTTAATATTATGGCAAAAAATGAACCTCTTATGAGGCTCCTTTCAAGATACAATAATTATGAATGCTCAATCAAGATACAATATTTACTTTGTGAGAGACAAAATTTAGTAAATATCAAGTTACTTTGTGAGAGACACTCTTACCAAATATCCTCATAAATACATGTGACAAGATATGTTAGGGTAACTTACGCTGAGATGTGTTCCATCTAAATTGTGCCTACAATTGTTTGGTGTGCCACATGCTCTTTTTGAACATGTAAATCACATGCTCCTTCTATAATAATTTTCTTAACGCCACCATGAGCTCTCTAGCTTACCAAGCATGGCCCTAGCAGTCGCTTATAACTTCAAATCCACTTAGCATGGACTAATTCGAGTTGAGCTTGTTGGAAATGCATTGTTGGAGAGCTGAGATTGGCTCCAGAAGAGGTTGAAGATGATAGAGTTAAGATTATGAAGCAGGGCCTTTAAATTTCAGAATGTTAATCTGATGGAGCCATAGGAGGTATGCTCCAACTAACTGAGAAGGAATATGCAAGACAAATGCTCAAAAGGAAAATGTGGTAGACGTATGGGTCATATGTTCCTTCAATAATAAATTTTCGGTGTTACAGTGAGTACTCTAGTTGTCAAGTACAAACCTAGTTGTCCACTTTAGCTTGAGATGAGGGTTCGGGAGAAAGAGATTTGCTCTATGAGGCTTGGAGATTGCTAGAGCTGAACTCATGGAACAAGACCTATGAGTTCAAATATAAATGTGTTATGGGATTGTTGCTTAAACTATTGGAGAACTTGGTGCATCACCAAAATTAGTGTTAAAGGAACGTGTCACTCGCATGTTCATAAGGAAAATGATGTACCCCACATCCTGTCTTATTTAAATCAAGCAGGAATGTGTATGGAATAGAGGAGAAAATTGATTATGGAGAGCCTACATATAATAAGATTATTTTTTAGACAAAATTGGAGATTTGACAAGAAAAATTTATAAATGTCAAAAGGCTTTCAACTATTCTGAGAAAACAATCAGGACGACCATTTCTTTGATATGGTCTTTGATATGTTAAGAAATGCAAATGGCAAACTATTGTGGAAGAAATCATTAGATTATGCTAAAGACATAACTAAGATGCAGCTGATTTTGTTACAGTTCGAACATAAACAAACCTTGAATTTCTTAAGTTTCTTTTCTTTTTGAATTTGTTGAGCTTTCTCTGGTTCTGAGGTTGCCCATGCCCTCTTGAAATATGATGGATCCGAGTATCTCTTTAAACAGGCTCCAGTTCCAGCACGATCATATCTTAACCACAAAAACGGATGTCATAAACAACAAGCTTCTAGATAAATTAGACTGCATAGACAATTGATAAATAGCCATCTTACTTGTCAAGTAGGTACAAGCGTGGTGGTTCCCGGCATTCTTCATATGACTCCATTATAAATGGTGGTAAATCATCATAAGATAGGCGACCATCCATGATCCTAAGATCAGCATGCCAACTAGAACCTGAAAGCTGACAAATTGACATCAGGGACTTGAAGTGCAATTGCTATCATTAGCCAAAGACCAACATAATCACGCATTTAGATCTGCTAAAGCTAGTTAAAATATGCTTCATATATCGACATATTTTGTCATTTATAGAGGAGAAGATGTAGCCTGCTTCTGATTTTGACATAATTTCTAACTATAGTCTTGGTGTGCCTGTTGAGTGTTTGCTGAATTACTAATCTAAAGTTAAAGCAGTTAAACAATCCCTGAAAATTGATTTCTCTACTTGTAATTTCGTTAAAAGAAAGGATTAACCTTTCATAAGATTCAAGTGTGGAAAAGCATTCATCTTTCAAAGACCATCTCAACTTCTGAAAGCTGACTGCTCTTCCTAATTTTCATTAGGAATTCTGCTTCTACATGGCTACATCAAATTGAATCTGCAACACCACCTCCTTGATTTGACCAACTTGTATTTATGATGTTGCAGATTTTAATCCAATAAAAAGATCCATTAATTAACTACATGAACTTCGGAGGACTAGAAGATAACAAAGATATGTCCTTATACAACCCAGTTTTTTGACATAAAAATATAGTTTTGGTCACCAGCATCTAAATGCATGGAAAAAATTTTCAGCAAAATTCCCTTTTTAACCGACTGAGTTTAAGCTGTTGGCTGAATTGAAATTGATAGGAGTAATACCAATTTCATAAACTAGATCTATGTAACTTGCTTTTCTATGAATAGCATCTTCAATAGATGGAAGTGCCTCTTCTATCTTTTTTATCCTTGAAAGCATTTTTTGTCCTCTTGCAGCTGTGATTATTACTTGCTCATGCAAGTCATGAAAAATTTCTGCACCAAACCTGTGAGTTCAAAAGACATTTGTTTTAGTACAGGCATGCATGTTATAAATAACATCTCAATTAAGAGAGGGTGATAATTTCTCTAGCAAAATTGATTTCATTAACACAAGCATAAAAAATTTGAAACAACACTTTTGTAATCAGACTCAATCAAGCACATCAATAGATTGTTCAACAGCACAATGTGCCCAATCCTTCAATTCTTCTTAATTGAATGTATGATTACTGAACTTTGAGAAAATCCTTCTAGCATGCTAATTGATTAGAACAAAATAATTTGCCCTTCACTGGTGTTGCAAAACTAGACCTCGTTGAAATTTTAAGAAAATAAGGAAATCCCAATCATTTTCCTCCATCATAATCATAATCCGATCCACCAAACAGAAAACCTTCAGAAAATCCAAAATTACAACCAACTCTCAAAAACATTCACGTTAAAAGAAAAAGAAGGGTTAAAAGGGGCAATTTCTCAACCTAAATGTACCGAAGCCACCCGGGAAGAACAAAAAAATTCAAATCCAAAATCGAAGCAGCGTCCTAGCAGGAACGAGACAATTAAAACAAGAGAAGCAGCACGGAAACTCACTCCACCATGTCACCGAGCTGCTTCAAGATTGCAATGAGCCTACTAATGTCAAATGAACCAAGGATCTCCTTTGTATCCACTGCTTCTCTTGTCAACGCATAATCAAAATTTCATCTTGGTTAATCCGATGCTAAAATGTTCAAGCTACCGAACAATAAAAAATTTTCCTAGCATGCCAATATATTAGAACAAAATCATCTTCCTTTACTTTGTATTGCAAATCTTCTAACCATACAATTATAGCATTATCTCATATAATTTAAGTCAATATGAGAGTCCCTTGTAATTCCATATAGAAATGTTAAAAAGGAAAAAAATTCAATCATTTATCTCCATCATACCTTTCTAATCTAATCTATCAACGAAGTGTCTCAGTCATGACAAGCTAGCTATAGTTAAAGATGTCGTTGTGGAGGCCAAATCCATTTTGACTTGAGGAACGAACCAGACTGTATACATGGCGGGACAGCTCAAGCGCTTGAGTCAACCAAGTCAGTAATGCTTGAGATGAAGCATGGAGTAACACATCACCTAGCCAAACACCTAGAGTAACTGGACAAAAGGCCAAAAGAGCTAAACATTTTTTTTAATTATTTTTATTTTTATTTTTATTTTTTATTTTTGCCAAAAGAGCTAAACATAGAGTACCCAAATAGCTCAGCAGAATGTAGCGATATTGAAACCCAAGATAAACCTCATTGTAAACAAGAATGTCAAATTAGCAGCCAAAGCAACCTACTTGCTTAGCTTAGAGAGGTCAGTGACTCAAATGAAACTTGACAATTAAAGAATTGAAAGCTTAACAAGTCAAAGGCTAATGAAGGATGCATGGGGCATGTCTAGACCAAAATTTTAAGATATCACACACTTTAACTAACATATCTCGTCATTTTTTCCCATTAGTACAATGTTAGAGCGGTCCATTGGACTGGTCCAATAGGTCCACATAGGACCGGGTCAGGCAGAAGAGTCTGCCTCTCATGTACGTCGCTCAACCCGTTGGAGCCAACAGAGCAGTTTAGGAAGGATTTTTGAGGAAGTTGGGAGAGAAGAGAAATTTGAACGTAGAGACAGTTTAGAGATTTCCTTGTGGATTGTATACATTAAATAGTTTGTTTTCTTAGGGTTAGAGCATATTGAATTAGGTTGAATTTGAGATCTCTTAGGTATTTTTGGGCTCTAGCGATGTCTAGAGATTTGGGAGAGATAAATTCTCCTCTAGAATAGAGGATCAATTGTATCTTAGTATTTTCTTTTCGTTCTATTTGATTTCTTGCAATAAAATTATTGTTTTCTCTAGTTTTCATTAGAGATTGGAAGAAATTTCTCACTGTTTTTCCGAGATTGATAGGATTTACGTTAAATCTTCAAGTGTTTCCTATCAAATTGGTACCAGCGCAATTTCCTGGGTTGAAATAGAAGTCTTCCTCGCTAAAGTTTGCTATGTTCCGTATCCGATCGTGTTGTTTTAGCTGATTGGAGGCCAAAATTCGCGTCAAACTTGCGGCTCTTACTATTGGAGCCTAAATCCAAGTTCTCATGGAAGGAAGAAATGTAGAAGTGTTGGAAGGGGAGATCTGACAATTGAAAACTAAAATTTCATATCTCCACACTCAACTTTCGGATGTCAAAAGTCAAATTTCAATCATCCACAAGAAGATGAATGGGAATTTTTCCATCCTGGGGGAGATGCTGAAGAAGTTGCTTGAGGGCCAATCCAAAATGACGTCGTCAGAGGGGAGAGAAGCCTCTGGCAACCCAGGAAGCGGGGAAAAAATCTAATCTAACAAGGCAAATGGATGATCAGGAGGGAGACTCAAAAGGGTAAAAGAGAGAATGTATCCCCTAGAGTCTGTTCCTATGGGAGAGATGGGTAGAGGGTATGGGGAGAAGCGCGAGGAGGTGGAGCATAAACAAATGGGTGCTGAATTTGAGAGGAGAGGATGAAATTTGAAAGGGAAAGAGAGTAATTATGACCAAAGAGGGGCTGGAATTGAAAGGAAAGAGATTTATTATGATCCAAGGGATGCTGAATTTGAAAGAAGACTGAGAATTTGATGAAAGGTTTGTGTATGAGTGTAGAAGGGAAGATTGAGATACTTGGGAGGAACTATTAACTTGGGGAATGGGAAATTATGGAGGGAACAGAGGGAACGAAGGCGATCCGAGGGTGCGGAATTTGAAGATGTCAATTTTGAGTATGGAACGAGTGGATCTATAAGATAGAAATATATTTCACCATCAATGGATTGACCAAGGAGGAGAGATTGATGGCAGTGGACCTATGTTTGAAAAGGAAGGCTTTGTCTGGGTATCAGGAGGAGGAACATGCGATGACCCATGCGAAGTTGGAGAGAGTTCAAGGATTGTTTGGTATAATGTTTCCCAACTGGCAATGGAGGAGACTTCTACGAGTAGTTCTTCGCCTTGACACAGAATGGTTCAATGATAGAGTACCAAGAGAGATTCGAGTAACTTTCTAGCCGATTGGACCGCCTTCCTAAGACAGTGCTAGAGGAAAAAATCATGAAGGGACTGACACCAGAGATCCGAACAACGTAATGAGGCCTCATGACTTAGGAGAGGCTATAGAGCTACCTCAATTGGTGGAGAATCAAAGACACCTGGACAGAGATGGGATGCAGCAACTCAAGAGCTTCGAACAGGAAGACCATCACCTTTCTGACACCTAACGATTCGACACGGTACTTTTCGGGAGACTTCGAATGAGAAGATTGTAGAAGTAAGACCCGGGGACAACTTCAAGAAGTTCACAGAAACAAAATTACAGGAGAAAAAGGCTGAGGGACTCTGTTTCAGATGTGACGAGAGGTATACGCTAGAGTACAGGTGTAATGATCGAACTCTTCAAGTTCTTACCGTTTGTGATGAAGAGGGAATGAAACAGGGTGTTGTCTTTCCATCTTGTAGACAAGGTGGGTCATTAGGAGGGGAGTATTGTTAAACAGGTCCATTGGATCAGTCTAGCCGGTCCACATAGGACCGGCTCAAACGAAACAGACGCAGAAGAGTTTGCATCTCCTGTATGTCGCTTCAACCGCAAGAGCAAACAGAGGAGTTTAGGAATGATTTTTGAGGGAGTTAGGAGGAAAATTTGAATAGAAGTACTATTAATAGATTTCCTTTTAGATTGTATGCATTAAATAGTTTGTTTTCTAGTGTTAGGGCATCTTGAATTTGGCTGAATTTGAGATCTCTTAGGTTTTCTTGGGCTCTAGCGGCATCTAGAGATTTGGGAGGGGTAGATCCTCCTCTCGAATAGATGATCAATTGTATCTTGGTATTTTCTTTCTGTTTAATTTGATTTTTTGCAATAAAATTACTATTTTCTTTGGTTTTCATTGGAGATTTGAAGAAATTTCTTGTTGTTTTTCCGAGCTTGATAGGATTTACTTGAAATCTTCAAATGTTTCCTATCATACAAATTTCCCAAAAGGTCCTTTATCATAGGAGTGATTCAACATAAGCATGCTTAACCTTGAATTTTCTCATAAAATAACAACCGGTTTACTGAAAGGCACTTTGAAGTTTAAGAGTTTTACTTCGATGTTTCTCATTCATCTATATATTGTTTGTTTTAACAAAACAAACATCATTATTTCTCCCATTAGTGTAGTTTCCAAAAGGTCATCTACTCACCTATTCTAGTATTGCTTTAGCATGAGCATGGTTAAGTTCGAAGTTTCAATTAAAACTTTAATTGTTACACCATATTAATTTGCAACACAAAAGCAATAACAAATAGCATGTAGCCCCCATAGTGCATGATACTTTAATTTTTAAAATTCAGAGTTTAAATTTAATATCAATATTACTTATTTTTATTTAATAGTGTTGTTTTATTTTTATTTGCATTTTATTATGGTAAGGTACCGACTCTCAACACTCAAGCAAGCTTCTGTCAATCTCTCACCTTCATGTTGGGGCTTTCGGTCTCTTACCTTCGTCAAGGCTCTTAGTCTCTCACTTGCCACACTTAGCTTCGCAATATCTCAACATCAACGAGCTTTCAACTTCATTATGTTTTATTAGAACTCTTAGTCTCGTCTTCGAGGGATCTAACCATCGATGCACGAGCAATACAATCTTGCCTTCAATGTACAAAGACTTCCAAGGCTTCAATGAAAAGCTCTCAACTTCAACTTTCTCACATACAAGCTTCAATATTCTTGCACAAAGGCATGTATTTGTGCACTATATATACTTAGTTTCTTTTTTTAGTATAAACAAAAAGAAAATCATGCAAAAGAACAAAAACTATAATTTGTAGCTAGTTATTCAATTTACATGTAAAGATGGGAAAATTTCTCTTTACAAAGTAGTTTTTTCTTGTAGTAATAATCTATGTATCCCTCAAAAAAATTTTTATTATGAAAATCCTATTTATGTCTTTAGTTTCATCTACTAGGCACCTAAAAGAATGTTGAATATAGACTTGGAAAAAAAAAATTGATGTTTTAAATTTTGTGGTTGAGCACTAGAGCCCAAGCACCAATTAAATTATTTTTAAGAATAGTTTATTTTTCAATCTAATAGTCTTTAATATTTAACCGTATTTTTATTCATTATTGTTTAATATTTTACTCTATTTTTAAAATAACATGTGCTACGTTGTGCACTATACCTTATGATTCCACAAGAACCTTTGTGATGCACTATTTTCCATAAAAAAGCATAATAGTAGAAAAGATCATTCTAAAAAGACTTGTTCTAACAAAAGAAAAAAGATGGATGACCATGCCAAAGAAAGAGAAAAGTAAGCAAGAAGAAAGGTAGGAGCAAGTTGTGAGGATCGATGATGATAGCTTTAATGTTATTTTTATACTAGGTGTTGCATTACCTCCACCACCCATGTCTACAATCTAAGAAGGATGATCAACATCACACTTCCCCAAAAACCCATGAGGAAAATGAGAAATCATCTAGACATCCAATTAAAGCTTGCCAGATGCATTACCAAAAGAAGTATTTCCTTGTGAAGCCATCCATTAGAAGATGTTTTGAGATTACAATACTTTGACGACATATCAAAATTCAAACCATATATGCTTCATGTAGGCTCCGTTTTCTCCAAAGAAATGGTTTAAAATATTTGTGTGTGTGTGTGTATGTGGGGGGGGGGGGAATTGTTTAGCACTAATGTGTACAAAAATTCACTCTCACTTGAGGAATGGTCTAACTATTAAGTGTTGAAACATCTTTAGATGATTGAATTAAATGAGTCATCAAGGCATGGCATACAAAATAAACTGACATGACATCCAGTTAAATATGGTGGGCCAAAAGAGTTCAATTGGATTGGAGTACCTAGATAGCTCAATCATTCCATAGCTCCACATGGCATAGTCAGCCTAAACTAGAGAAGCACCAAATAATAAAAAGAACATAAAATACATAGCCAAAATAACATCCTTGCTCGTCTTAGAAAACTCAGCTTGACTCAAATAAAGCTTAAATACTGAAAAAAGTCATGCTAGACAAAGCATAGGTTTATGAGAGACATGCAGGGTATCCTCAAGGTCAAAAACATTTCCAGCACCCAAATGACATATACCAAACATGAACAGATGGGTAAAATCAACAAGGATAAGAGTACCATCAACATTAGCTATATGAGTCTATAAATTAACTAATTAAAGTGACAATACATATTGAGATCATAGATAAAAGCTATTTTATAGGCCCACAACAAATCTATAAAAAAAGGATTTAACCTACTTCATGTATAATGTTCATGATGATATGACAAGGATTCTATACAAGAGAACAATGTGAAAATGGTTCTATAGGAGAGACAGTACCTCTACACAACATTGTAGTTATAAATACCCTAAAACTCATCTTGGAGAGGAATATGAAGTTTTCTTTTTTCTAGGTATCTGCTAATCAGATGAAGAAAAAGAAATAGAAGGGATTAGAATTCCTCAAAGTTCCCACTCAATCCATCTTCCCTTCATCTCCTTGACACATCTCACCTTGAATTAGTCAAGTTACCAATTCCTCCATCGGAATCTTCTGAAGTCCCACATATGACCCTCAACAATGGTCGAATCAACTTCCTTTTCAGAGGGCTAATTCTTGTACTTTATGGGATTTTTTTTTATTTTTTATGTAGCACTACCTCACAGCCAAAAATAATCACCCTAACTAAATTAAAATTTTTCAATCAGAACTTTCAAAAACCTCAACATTAACAGATGGTTGAAATGGCATTCTCTCAAACTAAATATAGGTCAGAATCCATGGTAGAAAACCAGAAAACATGAAACCCGAACTCACAAGAATTCTAACAAGAAATCAACAAATAAACCAAGAGAACAGAGAAGAAGCTCACTCAGGCACGATGCGGAGCTGCCAAATGATCTCAAAGACCCAAGAGATGGCAACTCTACCATGGATTCCTCGTTAAGGGAAGAAATTGATCAAAACAAAATCATTTGCCTTAACCCTGCATTCCAAAATCCACTAACAATCCATACTACCGCAGTTCCCTTCTTTACCAATGATTTCACTCATTTTTCAGGGGGGAAAAAAAAACCTCCCAATCATTTTGCTTCATCATACGTTCATACTCTTATCCACGAGTCAATAAAAACCCAAGAACATTCAAATAACCTAACCAGAGCTCTAAAAAACAACCGAACTAACACAAACAAACAGTTAAAAGGCCACACTGTTAACCTAAATGTGGCTCAGAATCAATAGCAGAAGTGCATCAAAAGAGAAACCCAAAATCGAACAAGAATCCAAGCCAGAGAAGCAGAGGATAAACTCACTCGGCGACATCCCCGAGCAGCCGCAAAATACCAACGAGTCCCGAGACTGAAACTCCTTGGAGGATCGCCTCCGCACCCTCCTTTCCAGATGCGGCGTTACGGTAGAGCTCCGAATCTCCGAGCCCATACTCGTTTCTCAATTCCAATCGCGCAAGCGGCATTCTCTCTTCCAATCTCCCTCAAACCAGCGACAAGAAGATTCACACACTGAAGCTTGGGATCTCCCTGGGAATCCAGGTCGGGCTGGGAGCTTCCATGCCTATCACGGCGACGAGGACCACCTAATGCGGCCTTTGTGGGCAGTGATGCGACTGCGGTGAGTCGACCGCCTAACTGTCGAACTCGCGCCTCTAGGTGGCGAGAGCGACGTTGCCTTCGGCTCAAGGCACCTTCGCCACTTTCTACCTCGTTAAGTGCTAATGGCTTCTTAGTTCCTCCGTGCCTCTGTGATCTGCTTACCGGCTCAATAATCGTGATCTCGAAAAATAGGCCTTTTTATAAAACGAGGAAATGGACTCATAATGGTAGATTTCTTCTCATCTGGAAGCATAAGAGTTAGTTGGTATGATTTGGTCTGATTTTAAAGTAATTATTATTTTTAATTAAATTAAAATAAATAATTATGAAATATTATTAATAAAATTAAAACGATAATGACTGCGGAATCGTGGGATTCTGTTCAATTTGGTTAGATTTTTTTTAGTGACTTAAAGCGAATTTAATTTTAATAAAAAAAATTAAGATAGTAGAGATATATAATATTTTAAATTATTTGAAGATTCCGAAGAATTATAAATAAGTGTAGAAGAATATAAAGTAGATAAAATATGTCTTAAGTGCATAACTAAGGGCAAAAATTATGGGTCTTGAAATAATTGTATTTTAACCTACAAAAATCAAATAAATTTAAGAAAAATATGAGGAGAATGATAATTACAATGTTATTTTAAAGAAAGTTGTGAAATTACGTAAGAGAAATATGAACAAAAATTATTTGTTAAACTTATATATTTATCATGTTTCCTTAGCCTTTATCAAAAGATGAACTATTATCTTATTATGTATTGTTATAGGATTGCATGTGACCTAGGCATGTTTCAATTTGGTCCTCTCCTCATCATTCCCAAAGGCCAAGATGAGCATTTTTTTTTTTCTTGTTTTTATTCTTCTTCATCTTCTTCACATTATCCTTTGTCAACTCTTGTTTGTTGTTGTGATAAGTATTGTTGACCAAAACATTATCAATATAAGAAGAAAATATTATGAAGAGAAAAGGTGCTCCTATTGGAGACTGATGCACTAGATTTGATATTATTGTGTATCCCTAAGAAGAAAATGAGATTTATTGTGGAATGTGTTGAACCATGATCATGTAGATGCATTGGAGTAGAAATTAGAGCTAGAATTGAAAAGCCAACAGTCTATGGGCTTTCTTGCATAACACCTTGCCATGTCACCTATAGTCTCATATGAGGGATCCTTAAAAGTTGCAAAGGATATGATCATAATTATTAGGTCTTTATGCTAAACAAATTGATACTAAGCATCATCTTTCTTGCATATCTTTCATCTCTTTGAATTGATGGAATTGATGGAATAAACTCTGAATTCTATCAATTTTCTCTTCATGTACTTAATCTATAAGTGCGATAATACATGAATAATGTAAAATTGAAGAATATATATATATATATATTCATCCAATTGGATGTTGTAACTCAGAAATCCATATTGAGATTGTTATTTTTTATGATAGCAAAATATTATTGTTCTTCTAATTTTATTATTTCTCCAAGCATGTACTGGACATTTTCTGTTTGTTGTTTGTGTATTAATATTTCAGGAAAATCATAGTCCATACTGCTCAAGACTTTAAGACAGAGTAGATTAGGATTTCATGTAATAAAGTCTGTAAATCTTCATTTTTTATTTTCTTGAGTCTGAGAGAGTGTGATTGTAATGAGGTAACCGTGCACACACATACAAGGGGAGAGAGTCAAAACTTAAAATTTTAAAACTAATCATATTGTATGACTTCCAATCGTACTATATAATTTGTCATATTTATTTCCTCTAAAATGTAGTTAATCAAATCATGGCTTGTACTTTTGAACTGTTCGTACTGTACGATGTTAGTTTATACAGACAACTGATAGTGTATGAAATCGAGTTCATACCAGTTTATCCCAAACAAATTCATTCAATTTTGTAATGTTCATTCTATATGATATTAGTTCATACCGATGATTGATATACAAAATGTGATTTATCCATGATCATATTAGACAAAGAATGATTTGTATTAACTGTTCATACTATACGATATTAGTTCGCATATACAACAAATAGTGTATGAAATAAGGTTCATACCATATCATACATGATGAACACATTTAGTTTTGAATTGTTCGTACAATATGATGTCAGTTCGTACATGCGATAGACAATGTACAGAATTAGGTCTGTATAAGATCGTACTAGGATTTTTGAATGATTTGTTCAAATGATCCATGATCATACTATACGATCTGAAGTTGGTTCACTTGTAATTTTCAAAATTTTGGATGATTTTTCTTATATTTTCTATATAAGAAGTCCTAAAACTGACATTCAAGACCTTTGCTGTAATTTTCTCTTGAGAGTTACCATTGAGTGTGAGTGTTTGGGAGAGATTCTGAGAGTGAAGTGTGAGAGATCAAGTGAGGGGGAGATAAGAGGTATTCACAAGGTTGTCTAAATTGAGGATCTCTTTTATTTTCTTCAAATTTCTGCCTATATTATCTAGAGGCTTTTGAGAGAAGATCTTTAATATTGAGTCGAGGTTCTTTACCTTCATCAGGAGGGTGAAAAAGGTCGTGATGATTATCTTCATTCATCAGGAGGGTGAAAAAGGATATGACTGTACGCTTCCATCACTTGAAGGGTATAAAAGGCATCAATTCTCTACTGCATCAAGTTGGTGGAAGAGAGTTTGTAAGGGCTTCTCTGCCTTGCTATGGGGAAAAAAGGAGAGTCGTTTTGATTTAGTGCAATAAAAGTAGAAGGAGTCTCCAAGGAGTGAATGTTGGTCAAGTTTGGACCGAACTACTATAAATTTGATGTTCTTTTGTTCACTTTAATTTTTTTTATATTTTTATTTTTTTACACTTTAAAGTTTTATGGTTAAAAAATCTTTTGAGATAATCATATCTAAATAATTGCATATTTAAGGATCATTGCTTAAAATTTCTAGAAATGGTTTTAAAAAATCTAAGAAATTTTTAAAATAACCAATTCAACCCCCTTTTGATTAGCCATGGGAAAGTTCAATAAGGTCTAACAACCTACATAAACTTTCAAGTTGTATCATAGCCTATTTCAAAAATTAAAGTTTAAACTACTTTTTGAAAATGATCATGGCTATTTTTAAAAATTAGAACACTCATAAATGATACTCTATCACTAGACCACCTTTATTCGATAACATCCCTTTCAATTTTTAAAGACTCACATGTCTACTTTTCTACAATCACTTGACTATCTGTTGACCTCATTTTTGTATGAGGTCACTCTTAACTCCTCCCTGAGTTCTAGATCCTAGGATCTTCCTAGTTCCTAGCCCTTAGGCCCATTCCAGATCTTAACTCAATCCAAACCCAGAATCCTAGGGTTAAAGACTTAGGTTCCAAAACCCTTTCTGGGTGGTTTTTCTATCACCTTGAAATCCAGTCAATTGACATCTAATTTAGGGTCTATCAATTGCATATTGATGTGACATGTCTCTAGTGTCAACCCTCCAAATTTAAGCTCATTTGGAGGACTCTAACCTCATAAACTTAATCTAATTCCAAAGGTTGCAAAACCTTCAAATATTTACAAACAATGCCACTGGACCCTTCACCTAGTGGAATTTGATCTTGGAGCCCCATCCAAACCCTTTGATCATCACTAATACCCTGATTTTGACTTGTTGAACAATAGTCTACATCTTTCCAGATTCAATTTGTCCACGAATTGACTCAAGGTCAAAATGACCAAAATTCCCTTTAAGGGGATTTTTGGACTTTTGGCCTAGACTTAATTTGACTTGATCATCAATCTTTGAAACCTTTCTCAAGTATTTCCAATTAACCTTTGGAACCCCTTAGACTCAATTCCAATAATGGGTCAACTTTGTTGGCCAAGTCAACCCATTTTGACCTTAATGTCCCTTGAGGGTCAAAATGGTTATTTTGACCTAAATGACCTTTCCACACTTTGATGCCTCATCCATTAGACTCATATGATCAAATGGATTTCAAGGGACCCAACTCCTAGCATTAGGTTAACTCGGTTGACCAAGTCAACTAAGTTGACCAAATGATACATACACCTTATTCCACCAAACCCATTTGACCAAGATTATTCCAATTCCATTTGAACCCAAGGAGTGACTCCTTCGGCACCCAAGAGGCCCCTTTTGGAGACCCAAGCCTTGGGCTCATTTGGGTTAGCCTTTTGGCTTGACCCAAGTGACCAAAGAGAGGCCTCCTTTAAACCATCTCTCAACCTTAATCAAATTGAATATAAATCAAGGTGTCATTGAATCTCCCTTAACCAGCCCAGCCTCTGGGTCCACTTGGGTCAAGAGTTAGGCTAGCCCAAAGTGGCCAAAACCACTTGGGATTGAGCCAATCCTTCCCTAAGCCAAATTGAACTTGATCAATGCCTCTATTAAGTGGCCATAGGTCCAATACACTTCCTCCAACAAGCCCATGCTTTGGGTTGACTTGGGTCAAGTTTTAGGCTAGTTCAAAGTAGCCAAAACCATACGGACCCTAGCCATTTTTGAACCTAGATCAAATTGAACTCAATTTCCACTTGCATTGGGTGGACTAGACCCAGACCCACCTCCCACATCAAGCCCAGGGTCTGGCCTAGCCTGGGTTGAGCCCAAATTGACCTGAACCGAGCAGATTTGGATCAACCATAGCCATCTTTGAACCTAGATCAAATTGAACCCAATTGTCACCTACATTGGATGGACCAGACCCAGACCTATCTCCTACATCAAGCCAAGGGTCTGATCTGACCTGGGTCGAGCCCAATTCTACCCAATCCGAGCAGGTTTGGGTCCAACCGAGCCACCCGATCGAATTGGACCTCCCCAGGCCCAATTGAGCTCACCCTCGACTCCAGGGTGTCCCTATCCTTCTTCCCATGTCAACCCGACCCAAACTCCGGTCGACGATGGTTGGAACCAATGGAGAATAAGCTCCGGTGGTCCCCCCCCCAGCTGATCCTGACCCAAAGCCTTCCAAAGGCTGTGGCTCACCGGCTTGAGGCTCACGAACTCTCTGGGATGATGTCCCCTTCCACCTAGCATCAATCCGAAGCCTCAATGCGAAGCCCCTTTAACTCAATCCCGACCATCCAAGCTCGCGAAAGGTGGCTAAATAGGGTCGTGCTCCCCAGAGGCCATCATTCGATCCTAGGCATTCAAAATCGTTCCCTAAAGCTCCCTCATCTTCCCAGTGCTATTCCCCAGCTTCCCAAGCCATTCCTTTGACCCATTTGAGCGAACTCCAGCAAAAGCTTTCAGCATCTCGCTCGAAGTCGTACTTCTGGCCATCCTCCAGTCTCGACGTCTGAAGGAGATCTACTCACCATCACCTCCTAAAGATTTTTGATAGAGAAGCTCATCCATTGAGTCTTTCTCTATGGTAATTTCTCCATCCTGAGCTATCTAGCTAGGTAGTCCGGTCAAGTGTGAAGAAAACCTTCACCCCAATGAATTTCCACCGTTGGATTGAAAGTTTCCTCTGCCCTGATCCTGTGAAATTTCATCAAAGTTTGCCAGTGGGATCTCCCAGATCACGCCAAAGAAGCTTCACGGTCTCGGGTTCGCACGGGAGGTTGAAGATGAAATCCTGACCGTTGATTCCAATCAATAGCGCAGATTAGATCCCGCGGTCTTGGAGCATCGTTAATCGTAGCCGTCTGATCTTCCATCCAACGGCTGTGGTTAATCCGATCGTTACCCAGTCAGCGCCAATGATTGCCCCGCCAATCACGACGCGCCGCGTGTAAAGCGCTGGCTAACTGTGTAATGGTTGGATTTAATTTTATAGAGAATTCATGGGATCTTCAAAAATTGATATCTCCCTGCACACTTGACCAAATTAGGTGTTCTTAAGCTCATTGGAAAGGTCTCAGGGAGATCTTCAAAAGCCCTATGGTTCCAGGCCCTAATTGCATGTAT
>NW_021318832.1:262852-275586 GCF_001605985.2 Dendrobium catenatum | reverse complement strand
AGGAGGAAAAAATATCATTTACTAATAGGTTTAGAATACAAAATTTTAAATTTATCCTAATCATCATAATCAACTCAAGAAAAGATAACATATGATCCTAAAGGATCAAAATGATGTTTGGTCGAGTGTTTGATTATAATAATTTGGATAAGAGATCATTAATATCATAATCAAAATTATGATAGTAATTGATATATCTCTCTAATGAAAGAAGATATAAATCACTATCGATCATTTAAAAATGATGATATTGATCGTAGGATTTGATTTTCCTAAAGAAAATTAATTGAAGTTTTGTAAAGATTAATTTTTAAAAAAATTGCTTGATTTGAGTTTCTAAATCTCTTATAAGAGTAAGCCCTCATATTTAATTACATTATAGGAAATCAGAGTTTCATATGAATACTCTCAATTAAAATAGTTGTAAAAAATTTATTTAAGATTTTAAAGCTTGATATCAAAGGAGGTAATGATTGGAATTTTCAATTGGGACCGAACCAAATTTGAACATTTATTTCTAGAATCAAAGGAGAATGGGTAGGAGGCACTTGCGATTCTTAAACAATTTAAAAGTGCTCAGTCTATCCTAAGTATTGGGCTTGACTTTGAATTGAAAGAGATTTTAATTTGAATTGTCAATTTTATTAGAAAGTTAGGATTCAATTTTTGGAGAATGAGTTCTTATAACCCGAGTCTGCCTCAAAGCCTAAGTCTAAATTGGGTACTAAAAATTAGTGACCCAAACCTATCTAATATAATATAGAATTTGAATTTACCCTAGCCTGGATTAGGGAGCCAACTAAAACACCTAGGCGCTTTAAGACCATGTATTTGATCTTTTATGAAAGAGTGGTAGGGACATTTAATTAAGTTAAGTTTGAGGAAAGTGGGGATGACATCTAGAGTGGATTCCTATTTGGCCCCTTAACTTATGATGGGTCTTTGATATTTAAGTAAATGCAATTAATATTTTAGACATTTTTTTTTAATTTATTACTAATACAATGCAAGCTAGTTGACTCAATTAAGTGCTTAAATCAAATATGAAGCAATTTTAAAAAAATACTTAAAAATAGATTTTATCCTAGAGATTATACAGATTCTATTTGACAGATCTACACCCTCATAGACCAAGTGGTCTGCCAAAACTTGCAGGGAGGGAGGTGCTTAATAAATGAAAGAAGGAGTAATAAAGATGTTATACAAAATCTTGACAGTTCTCGGTTTACTTCTTAAAATTGTTAGAGTTGTTATATTGGCTAAAAATTTTAATTTTGTTTAAGTAAAAAATTTTTAATCATACCTTCACAAGCCTCTGATCGTGTTCTAGGTTAAATAAAGATCCATATACAAGATCACCAAAAAAACTACTAAAAGCATGTAATCTTATGTGGCAATCAATATCAAATAATGAATTTATTAATTAAATTAATGAAATAAATAAAATGTTTATATGCAAGTTCCTTTTAATATTACAATATAGGGTCTACAAAAAAGTAAATTGGCTGGGTACCACTGAAAATAAGCCCAGATTTCTAATCCTAGGACTCAAGTGAATTTTAGAATAGGTCTTCTTATTATCAACTTGTTCGTCCTTCTACAAGCTCCTTGGATCGTTATGTCGGGATATCTAAATGAAAATAAACTCCCACTCGAGAGGGGTATTATCGTTTCTTTTAAGATATTTTAAAGTCATCATAATTTAGATCTATAGATGGAAAGGGGCTCTCTCATAAGGGATATCCCTTCCTCTTTGGATTTCAAATTAGATGCTTAAACATCCCATCTCAAAGTACTTTAAATATTTATAACCCAATTATTAAATTAAATTACATTTGAAAAATTAAAAAATCTAAACTTGAACAACCTGCAAGGTTATCCTAAGCAATTAATATTGAAATCCACATCAAATATCAAGCAGTTAAATGTTTTAAATTACTCAAATTGTAGCCATACCTGACTATGCTCTTTTAATTTAAACAAGGTCTTAGTATTATAGAGCATCTGTAGAGAACATCATCAATTTAAAGATTAATTTTATGTCCCCTTTAATTAATGCCCTGTATAAGCATGTCCACAAGCATAAGATTGAATTAGCACAATCAATCATATTATAGAGTACATAAATTAGATAAAAAATCACATCAATCAATCAAGTCAATTAGCTTATAGTGAAAACTATGAAAAACCCAGCACACAATAAAAAGTAAAAATTGGATTAGCCTAAGACCAAAATTTGTCCTAGCAAATCATCTAAACATCTAAAGTGGGTCAAGGAGGTTGTGTTGTTTAGATATGTTCTATGTAGGGCAATTAATTAAAGTTGTTTTAAATTTTGATTGGTTGAAAGACTTAAGGAAATATTTAATTAAAGTTTAAATCTTAATGACTTAAGATTAGTTTTATGATATGTTTTAAAGGTTGAGTGATTGCTATTTTTATAAAACCAGGGTCATGAAGTTTATTTCACCTTCCTTGACGCTAAGTTAATAGCCTCATAGGCACGGGTTACATAATAGTAACCGATATAGTTAATTAAATTAAATTGATTAACTTTTTTTAAAAAAGATTGATTGATTATTGGTTTAAAGTTGGACTAAGATTTCATGGATCTTTAAATCAATTATTGAATTTTTTGGAATTATTTGAATTATTTAAAAGCCTTAATTAAAGGGGTCAAAAATAGACTTTTAAATTAAGATTGATTCTAGAGTTTTGATATTTTCTTTAAATAATAGAGCTTAAGATGAGTAATTAGACTATAAGTTTGCTGGATTTAAATTTTTCTATATTTAATTATGTAGGTTTGAAGTTTTGACTTGATTTTAACTTAAGTTTGACCAAATAATTGACTTTTTGATTTTGAATTATTTCTAGTGGTATGATACTTTTAATAAATATTTGACCCCAAATGAAGTCTATTGAGTTTAAGTTTACTCAGTTTGAAATTTTCTAGAATTAATTATGATTTGTAGAAGTTTGGGTATTTACTTGAATTATTAAATTAGTTTAATTAAGGGGCTTTTAATTGATTTTGCTTTAAATGAACTCCCAACTCCTTGAAATCAACTCCAAAGGTAAGGAATTAACTAAAGAGGGATTGCCAAGTGTTAGGGAATTTTCTAGAATTTTTAACTATTTTAATTAATTAAATTGATTAAATATTAATTTTTAATTAAAATTAAATTAAGTTTAAAACTAAAGCCTAGTCAAAAGGGATTTTTTTTAATTTGGAAATTAAATTTTGGTCAGTTTGAGATATTATATGTATGTTTTATATTTAATTTGGATTTATTGTCATTTTTGGAAATTTTTAATGCTTTAGTATAGAATTAATTAATTAAATCTCTTAATGATTTTTAAAATGACTGAAAATTTTTCATTGGATAGTTTTTTGAGAGATCCATTGATAATCCAAAAATAATTTAAAATAATTCAAAATAAAATTTAATTTTGAAAATATTTAATATAATATTGAAATACATATTAATTAAATTAAGGTAATTAAATAATACAAAAAATTAAAATAAATTAAGTTTTTAATTATTGAAATTAATTTTAAATTAAAATACTTATTTTTCTAAAAATTTAAAGGTATTATTTATATTTTTATGATTTAAATTAAATTTATTTATAATTTTTAAAGTTTGAATTAAAGGATTTAATTTTCTAAAAGTTTTATATATTTTATGGATTTTCTTGAAATTTAAAATTAATTTTTAATAAAATTTTAATGTAATTTAGATTTAAAAAAAAATTAAATTAAATAAAAATCAATTTTAAATGAAACGGCGGTGGATGGGCCACATGACGAAGCAGGATTAGCTCGTAGAAATATAACAATCATTGGAATGATTGTGCAGGGTTGTAATCGTCCCCAATGGTTGCATGACAGCGCGGTGGCGGAGCTGCGACAACATAACCATGTTAGCAAGCCTTCCCAACCGTCCAATCCTTTGTTGTATGGAATGGACGGCTCTGATTGGGCCGAATAGATAACATATCTGTGAGATCCGATCCGTGTTCAGATGGAATTATGGAATGACTCGATCTGGACTGTTGATCGCATGATCAATGATTTAGAGAATGTATCATTAGGGCATGTTATGATAGAACCCTAGAATGGGTTTTTCACTTCATTCTCATGATTGGGTACACCATTTTACTGAAAGTTTAGATGTAGCTAGCCTACGTGAAAAAAATTATGAGGGATGCTTGATATAGCTTAAAACATACTTTATTAAATGCTATTTAAAATTAACTTTTGTGACATAGGGCTAAATATTTCAAGAAATTTTATTGTTGGATATTCAGGATCTTGACTCAGTTAAGCTTATAGACTATCTTCGTACATTTTCCTTGAAGAAATCTTGGTTCAAAATGCCTTGGATTAGATGCTACAAGCCTTAGATGAAGTTGGCTTATGTTCACCAAAGAACCACTTGTCGGTGAGGTTTCGACAGTGGATTAGGCTGTAAATGGGAGGGATGTCTGGAAAGCTCAAACAAAATGAGAGTTTGGCTAGAGGAGCTTGAGAAATTGAGAGAGTGCTTGGATTATAATCATGCTTGATTCTAGAGTTTTGGCCAATTCAAGTGTCCTTGGATTGAATGAATGGCCTTGATTGATCAAGCTACCTCCCTAATACTTGACAAGTGGCTTGGAGCTATTAGTATTGCAGTCGAATTAAGGACAACAAAGGACATCCGATGTGTAAAGGGATTTTGTCCTTGTAAGCACATGGAGATAATCTAGGTCATTTTATTTTGATTGGATGGCTAAAGATAACTATAGGAAGGTTTTAGAGAATATTTAAATAGTTGGAATAGTTTAGGGATGAAGAGGATTTGCTTAAGATGGGTTTTGATCATCTTTGACCACTCCCATACCTTAGTTTGACAATTTGACTGGTCCCCATGCCACTTGGCAGCTGAGGTGACATGGGAGGGAGGATTTGAGCTGGTTGAGCGGGTTAGAGGATTTAAACATTTAAGGTTTAGAATTTGAATGCATTTATGTGAATGGGAAGGGATTTTGACCATGTCAAAATAGGTTGAATTGGTGTAATCAACCATGACTTATTTCATGGATTGCCCAAAGATATTTAAAACACTTAAATAGAATGAATTCAAGGATCTTCAAGGCAATAGGGTTTAAATTTGATTGGATGAATAGATTGAATGTGGGGGTTTAACCAAATCATTAAAGTTTGACTAAGTAAAACCTATGAGATTTTACTCAAGGGAGGTTTAGAAAGATTTGAGGCATCAAATGGAATAGATTTGAGGGGTTAAAGGTATTAATTTGATTAAATAGGTTGGATTAATCCATTTGAGCCCTTAAGGGTTATTTGGACAACCTAGGTTGACCAAGAGCCTAGGTTTATGCTAAATAGGTTTGAAGTGGGGTTTTGAGTTTTTTGGAGGTGGTCCCAGGGTCTGCGAAGGTCATTTGGGTCAAAATGACCATTTAGACCTTAAAGGGTTGTTTGGTTAACCAGGTTGACCTAGGGCATGGGTTTAGGTACAATAGGTTTGGTTTAATATTTGAAAATTGGTGGAAGTGGTTCCATGAAATTTTGAGGTCATTTTGTTTGAGTTGATAATTCAAACCCCTGAGGGGTATCCTGGTGGTTGACTTGAATAACCAGGTTTTACATGGGCCTGGGCTTGAGTCCCATGCATTTCTAATGATGATTAGGATGCATTGGAGGAGATTTGAATGATTGATTTGAATAGGACAAGTTGAAGTATAGTGAAAACTCCAAAATTATCTATAAGGAGTATTTTGGTCATTTTAAGCCCTAGTTAATTGGGGGTCAAAGTAGGTCTACCAAAATGTAGTTTAATGCTAAATAAGTTATAATCAAGGGTTTGGATGTGATCAGAGGATTTGGAGAAGGCTCCAAAGTTAGGATCCACGGGGTGGTAGGTCAAGTGGCATATGCCATAAATATTTAAAACTTTTACACCCTTTAGATTTCAATTTAATTTTAGGGGTTATAAGTCAAAGATTTATCTAAAATTTGAAGGGTTTCCTTTAGAGACATTTTCTATCAATATGAAATTGATTGACCCTAAATCAAAGGTCATTTGATTGGGGTTTAAAGTGTTTGAAAAAAATTATTGGAGACAGCTTTTAAGATAGGGCCTTTGAACCATAAATTTTGTTCTAGATTTCTGGATTTGAACTAGATTTTGTATTTAAATATTTGAAATTAAATTATCCAAATCATATATCATCATTTGGATGATAATACATAATTGGATAGGGTTGAAGTTAAATTGCAGGCTGGCTTAAAGTTTAAACTAGAATTGATATTTGGATAGGCTTGGAGTCTACATAGGCTTGAAGTCTGGGTTTGATTTAAACCCAGATTGATATAAGATCTAGGTTGGTCCTAGGGTCTAAATAGATCTAGGATCAAGGTAGATCCTAGGGTGTGGCTTGATCTAGGGTTGGGGTGGATACTAGAGTCTAGATTGATCTAGGGTCTAGATAGATCCTAGTGCCTGGATTGATCTAGGTTCAGGGTAGATCCTAGGGTATGGATTGGTTTGGAAGAATCTTTGGGCCTAGATAGATCCTAGGGTTTGAAGTCTAGAAGGATCCTAGGGTCTAGATAGATCCTAAGTTCTAGATTAGTTTTGAAGAATCCTAGGGTCTAGATAGATCATAGGGTCTGAATTAGTCTAGAAGAATCCTAGGTCTAGATAAATCCTAAGGTCTTAAGTATAGGAGGATCCTAGAGTCTAGATTAGTCTTGAAGATAGATTAATTAATTTGGAGTCTAGGAAAATTTTTAGTGACCTTATACAAAAAGGAGATCAACAAATGGACTCCCAATATATATAATAGAATGAAGTTATATTGCATATATTGGCATTGATCGAATGAAAGGTCAAATCTGGAATTCTGATCCTAAGGGAAGAAAAAGTTTTTCGCTCAGGAATTGGAGTTTTATACTAGGGTTGTGCCATAGAGGGCGTGTGTTACCAATAGTGGATTTAATCATAAGGTAAGGAGAAAACCTAAACCCAAAGGAAAGAAAAACTCAATTTTAGGAATTAAAATTGAAATTAATTAGGATAGTGCCAGTGAGGGCGTTCTCTATCTCTAGTGGATCTAATCCTAAGGGAGGAATGGACCTAACCTTAATGAAAAGAAGATTGAATGATCATATAAGAAGGAAGAACTCCTAACTACATAGGACTGAGTTTGTGTTTTGATATTAGGGTAGTTCCATGAAGGGCGTAATCTATCACTAGTAGATCTAATCCTAAGAAAGGAAATAACCTAACCTTAAGGAAAAGGAAATTGAATGATTATATAAGAAGGAAGAATTCCTAACTATAGAGGATCATGTTTGGACTTTTGTTCTAAGGGAAGGAAAGGCCTAACCCTAGAGAATTAGAAAGCCTGGGTGATTGTATAGGAAGGAAGAATTCCTAACTATGGATGATTAAACTTTGAATTTGATTCTAAGGGAAGGGAAAACCTAACCTTAGATGATTGAGTTTAAATTGATACTAGGGTAGTGCCAGGAAAGGCGTACTCTACCATTAGTGGGTCTGGTCCTAAAGGAAAGGAAAAACTTGAACCCCAAGGAAGAAAAGATTGGATGATCGTATATGAAGGAAGAACTCCTAACTACAGAGGATCAAATTTGATTACTAGGGTAGTGCCATGAGAGGTGTACTCTACCACTAGTAAATCTAATCCTAAGGAAGGGAAAAACCTAACCTTAATGAAAAGGAAATTGAATGATCGTATAAGAAGGAAGAATTCCTAACTACAGAGGGCCAAGTTTGGAATTTAGTTCTAAGGTAAGGGAAGACCTAACCCTAGAGGATTTAGTTTGAGTAAGTATTATGGTAGTGCCACGAAGGGCTTACTCTACCACTAGTGGATCTGATCGTAAGGGAAGGAGAAAACCTAAGCTTATAGAAAAGGAGGTTGAATAGTTGTATAAAAAGGTAGAACTACTAATTATAGAGGAATGATTCTGGAATTTAATTCTAAGTGAAGGGAAAATCTAACCTAAGAGGATTGAATTTTGAAAATATACTAGGATAGTGCCATGTAAGGCATACTCTACCACTAGGGATCTAATCCTAAATGAAGGAGAAACCTAACCTTAAGGAAAAAGGCTTGATTTTGAGATTTGAAATTAAGACTAAGATGGTGTTGTAAAGGCATTCTCCATCACTAATAGATCTAACCCTAAAGAAGGAAATGACCTAATCTTAAGGAAAAGAAGATTTAATACTTATATTTAAAGTTTGAAACTAGGATGGTGTCGTAGAGGGCATATTCAATCACTAGTGAATTTGAACATGAATGGGGAGCATATTCCTAGACATAAAAACCGAGATGGTGCCACAGAGGGTGTGCTTCATCACTAGTAGATCTAATCCTAAGGCAAGAAAGCATGATGACTCACATCTAACCTTAAGGAAAAGAAATTGGAAGATCTTGTGGGAAGGAAGCATTACTTCCCACAGAAGATCGGGTATAGATTTTGAAAACTAGGATGGGGCCACAGAGGGCGTGCTCCATCACTAGAAGATCTAATACTAATGCAAGAAATCACAATGACTCACATCTAACCTTAAGGAAAAGAAGATTGGGAGATCTTATGAGAAGGAAGCATTGCTTCCCATAGATGATCAGACCCAATTTTTGAAATTTGAAATTAGGATAGTGCCATAGAGGGCATTATCCACCACTAACATATCTAATCCTAAGGAAAGAAAACAAGATGACTCATATTTATCCTTAAGTAAAAGAAAACTGGAGGACACTATGAGAAGTAAGAATTACTCCCTACAGAAGATCAGATCTGGATTTTGAGATTAGGATGGTGCCATAGAGGGCGTGCTCCATCACTAAAGGACCATCTTATGGAGAGGAAACTTGCTCTATACAAAAGATCAAAACTAAATTTTAAAACTAGGATGGTGCCACAGAGGGCATCCCCCACCATTGTGGATCTAATCTTAAGGAAAGAAAGCACGATGACTCATATCTGTCCTTAAGAAAAAGAAACTGGAATATCTTATGGGAAGGAAGCATTGCTTCCCACATAAGATCATATCTAAAATTTTAAATTAGGATGGTGTCATAAAGGGCATGCTTAAAGGATGATCTTATGGATACGAAACTTGCTTTACATGAACAATCAAATTTGGATTTTGAAACTAGGATAGTACCATAGAGGGCATGCTCCACCAATACTAGATTGAATCCTAAGGAACAAAAGCACGATGACTCATATATATCCTTAAGGAAAAGAAACTAGAGGATATTGTGGGAAGGATGTATTACTTCCCCTAGAAGATCAAATTTGGATGATCATGTAGGGAGGAAACTTGATCTGCATAGAGGATTGAGTCTAGATGATCATATGGGAAGGAAACTTGCTCCACAAAAAAGATCAAGTTTGGGATGATCATGTGTGGAGGAAAATTACTCTATATAGATGATCGAGTTTGGATGATCATGTGAGAATTAAACTTGCTCCATACAAAGGATCGAGTCTAGAATAATCATGTGTGGAGGAAACTTATTCTATATAGGGGAATGGGTTTAAATTTTGGAATTTTATATTTGAATAATTTTTGAATTTGAATTGATTTAGTTTTGAATTTGAAGATGTTTGAATTTGGAACTTGATTTGATTTTGGATTTGAAGGGTTTTGAATTTAGAATTTGATTAAATTTTGAATTTTGATGTTTGAGGTTTTTTTATTATTGAGAGCTTTTTGAATCCAGGAATATTTTTGAATTTAAAGAGTTTGATGTTAAATTTGATATTCAGCTGGCATTATACTTCTTAAAGAATCTCCCCAATATTCAAAAATATTAGGTGGCATCCTTCAGGGTTTATCAATTAATGTTTGAATTTCCCTCAAAGACTATCTCTACGATAAAAGGTCATTCTTATATTAGTTAAAACTCCCCCACTGATCTCTCGATAGGCTAAGATAGGAATTCGAGGAACCTAGAAAAAATCTCCTGCTTGGAAGGTTCTAAGTAGCACTATCTTATCATGAGCTTGAACCATCTGGGGTTTGAATGACTCTGAGTATTATGGAGCCTTAGAGACAATGTTTTGCAAGGCTCCGATCTCCTATAATTAGAATTGGGGCACTCTACTCATCTATAATTTAATTTTGAAAGATAATTTTCTAGTGAAGCAAACCACTCCTCTAGTGGGATTAATCTTAGACCCAACATAGAGTGTGAATTTGTAGAGAAGTCCATGAAGGAAAAGATGCCTATGTGCAAGGATTCATACACACTCAAGGATAATATTTAAATTTTTCTCAGGAGTAGAAGATTCAATCTTTTTATTGAAAATTTTCCTCTTGATCATCTGGACGCTATCAGGATGACAAATGGGAACAAATTCACCTTTTACAGTGAGAAGTCGAGTCAACTCCAACTAATCTGAAATGTTTTAGGTTTTGTTGACCTAGACCAAGTTTCATAAAAACTAAACTGTGGTCTCTCTTATATAAATCTTGAATTAAAATCAAGTTCAAAGGGATTTATGTTGGATAAAGAAATTTATTATTTTTAATTCTCTTACATGAGAATTTTCTATTTGATAGACAATTCATGCATGATGAAGAATCTGGATTCAAGATTTTTCGAAGTCAAGCAATTAAGATTGAATAAGTCTCTTGATATTTAAGGATTTAAAAGAAAGGATCCTCTTTCTTTTTATTGGTGACTCGTATTGCACATCTTTTGATTTTTGACGCATTTCTGCATTTTTTTATTTCAATTAATTTTGAGAATAGGTTTCACTTTCTTTAAAATATCAAAATGATTTCTCTCTTTTTGAATACTAGGATTATATCTTAAGTATTAGAGAAAAAAAACTCATTCTCTAATGCAAGGAAAGATAATCCTTAAGGTAGGACCAAAATTTTTGAAAAGGTTATCAGGTTGACTGGAAAAATCTATAAAGATAGAAAATTTCTAGAAAATTGAGAGAATTTTATTTTTTAAAGATAAACTCAAATTCAATACAAATTTTATTTCAATAATCAAATAAACCCATAGAAGCGATGGGAGGGAGGGACGATTATACATTTTATGGAGTCAACTATAACTCTCTCTTGCTTAAGATTTAAGGTAGAGGTCAATTTCCATTAAAAGGGTGAATCAACTTATCTTGGAAGTCTGGATCTATTACACTTGAAAAATGTTATGTTTTCCTTAAAAGTTTGTAGATCTAGGTGGCAAGATGATATCAATATGGAATTAAATTCTTATAATCTCCTTGGAGGGAGAGGCTGTTATGAGATCTACACTATCCCTAGTTAATGTGACATCATTCTAATCAAACAATTTATCATGATAGGAACCCTTCAAAAGTTAAAATTTGGTGGTATCACTATTTGATTCAATCTTAGATTAATTCCCCTTTCTTATTACTAGTGGCCTACTTATTCGAAGAGTGGCACCCTAAGTGGTTTCTATACCTCCTAATCTATAGATGATATAGTGGGACACGTATAGTAACATGTGTCTGACATCTTCTAGCAAAGTGGACGGGTCATAACCTTTAATTGGGGGCCTATAGCCTATTGCTGGTAATGACTCAATTCTAGCTTAAATTATTTTTGTGCTGTAGTGAAATGGGCTCAGTGGAGGTCGTGATGCTCTTCTCATAATCTCCCTCCTTTGGGTAATAGGAAGAGGGTGGAAATGATTTCCACCAAGGAGAGGGTACGTGTAAGGAGCAAAAAATTTCTGATTGGCCTTAGATTTGACTTGCCTTAAGGCTTCAGACTTAATGACCTTCTTTTTGGCCCTTTAAAGGTAGTTCTTCTTCTGGCTCTTACTGGCAAAGGTAGTGCTATAACTTGACTCAACCTCAGATGTAGATGACCTCTCATCTGTTATCACTAGTTTCTATTTCTTATCCTCCATAATAGAGGGTACAGTGGGCAAGGGGGTGACATCGACCTCCATTTTAGAGATGGGAGAGTCAGCTCCTAACCCCAAAGTAACTTCCACCAAGGGGAAATCCTTTTGAGTTCCATCAAATAAATCGATTATTTTTTTTCAATTAACTAATAGTTTCAAGTTTTAAAACTCCAATATAAACTAAATTGAAATACTACAAATGATTTCTTCTATGGTTAAATTCTTATCCATGGAGAAGATAAGTTTCCCAGCCATTTGAGTATGCTCAATTTTTTGGAATTAAGAAAGTGACTTGAATTAATTGATTTGAAATTGATTTTGAATTTTTATCTTGGCTGATTTTATTCAAAATTTTATAACTCGGTCATGTTAAGTTTACACTCAACAAGGTGGTTCTTAAAATTGATGAGATGAACTTAAGTGTTGAACTTGACTCAACCATGTAGGTTCATAAAATGTCAAAGCTCAAATTTGATAGGGGTTTTGAATTTTAAAAATTGGAATTAATTTGAGTGATTTTTGAAAAAGATTTGATTTTGAAAACATGACAAATTTTCCTCAAGTTTTGAAACTCAATATGTTGAACTTGCATTGAACATAAAGGTTAAGAAATTGATGAGGATATTTATGGAATTATCTTTTCACCCCTCTAATTTGCTCAGGAGTGAAATGTCCAAGCACAAATTTGATTGAGGGTTTGAGGTTGAAATTGAATTTGGGGTTTGAAATTTAAATTGAGTAGATCTTCTTCAAATTTTGAAACTCAACATATTGAGTTTGACTCAACCATG
>NW_021318832.1:213743-261276 GCF_001605985.2 Dendrobium catenatum | reverse complement strand
TATTCCCATAACTATATGAATATAAGAAGGTGAAATAGAAATGAGTAAAAGAAATTATAAGAGCCAATAAGCCATCATAATTAAGTAGGTAGCAGATAACCACTTCTAGAACTCAAAAATCAACCAACAGGTAAAGGTAGAAATAAGGAAGAATATGGAACCAACCAGATAGGGAACTACATGAAGGGGGCACCCTAACCTCCATTTAACAATAGGCCCCCCAAAAACAAACCAGTAGTTATAACTTGTTCAGCACCCCTTTGATAACAAGCAAAGGAAGCTCGACAACCCAAAAAAATACTACCAATTTGGCCAAAAAGTCTAGCAAACCGTCAATAACAACTAGTAAAGCCTAGCTGACAAAATGTTCCCAAGAATAGAAGAGCAACAATAGGAGTATAAATCAGGGAAAAGGCAATCATTGCTCAAATCCCAAACCAAAAGCACAACAACAGAAACAGAATAAAGGCAGCAGCCTCAAAACTAATAAATAGCATGCCACACAAGAAAAGAAAACTAAAGTCTAATTTATAGTAAATCCATTTTAACGAACCTAATCAAACCATTAAGCAGATTAGGCGAATTGGTAATAGAAAAATCCATAAAATCATCCAAATTACACTCCAAGTTCATAAAAAAATCATCACATAAATTTCCTTACCTAAAGACATGAGTGATAGTAAAGTTAACTGAACTTAAATACATCATAGGTTCAGATTATAAAATTTTATATTTATCATAATCATCATAGTCTACTCAAGAAAAGATAACATATGATCATGAAGGATCAAAATAGTGATTGATCGAGTGTTTGACTATAATAATTCAGATAAGATATCATTAATCTCATAATTAAAATTATGACAATAATTGATATATCTCTCTGAGAAAAGAAGATAGATATCACTATTGATCATTTGAAAATGATGATAATGATCGTAGGATTTTATTTTCCCAAAGATAATTAATTGAAGTTTTGAAAAGATTAAGATTGAAAAATTTACATGATCTGAGTTTCTAAATCTTCTATAAGTACAAGCCCTTGTAGTTAATTATATTGTAAAAAATTAGAGTTTCCTATGAATACTCTCAATTAAAATAGTAGTAAAAATTTTATTTAAGATTTCAAAGCTCGATATCAATGGAGGTAAGGATTGAAATTTTCAATTGGGATCGGATCAAATTTGAACACTTATTTATAGAATTAAAGGATGATGTGTAGGAGGCACCTAAGATTCTAAAATAATTCAGAAGTGCCTCAGTCTATCCTTAGTGTTAGGCTTTAATTTGAATTGAAAGAGATTTTAATTTGAATTATCAATTTTATTAGAAAGTTAGGATTCAATTCCCATAGATTAAGGTCTAATAGCTTGAGCCTACCTCAAAACCTAATTCTAAAGTAGGTACTAAAAATTAGTGACTTAAATCTAGCTAATGCAATACAGGATCTGAACTTACCGTGGCCTAGATTAGGGAGCCAATTAAACCATCTAGGCACTTCAAAATCATGTATCCGATCTTTTATAAAAGAGTGGTAGGGACATTTAGTTAAGTTAAGTTTGAGGAAAGCAGGGCCAACATCTAGAGCATATTCCTAATTAGCCCCTTGACTTATGTTGGGTATTTGATGATTAAGTAAATATAATTAAAGTTTTTCTACATTTCTTTAATTTATTGCTAATGCAGTGTGTGCTAGTTAACTTGATTAAATGCTTAAATAAAATATGAAGCAATTTTAGAAAAGGCTTAAAAATAGATTTTATCCTAGAAATTGTCTAGTTTCCCTTTGACAAATCTGCACCCTCATAGGCCAGGTGGTCTGCCAAAAACCTTCAAGGAGGGATGTGCCTAACGAAGGAAAGAAGGTGTGACAAATATACTATGTGGAGTCCCGACGGTCCCGAGTTTACTTCTTAAAATCATTAGAGTATCTATATTGGATAAGAAATTTAATTGTTTTTAAGTATAAATTTTTTAATCATACCTTCATGAGCCTCCGATCAGGTTCCAAGCTAAAATAAAGATCGACATCCAAGATCGCCAAAAAAACTACTAAAAGCATGCAATCCTATATCATAATCAATATCAAATAATTAAATGAATAATACAATTAATTAAATAAATAAAATGACCATAGTCAAGTGCCTTTTAATATTACTATCCAGGGTCTATTGAAAAGTAAAATGACCAGTTACCACTGATAACAAGATCAAATTTTTAATCCTAAGACTCAAGTGACTTTGAGAATAGGTGTTCTTATTATCCACTTCTTTATCCATCTGGGCTTCTTAGATTATCGGGTTCGGGTATTCAAATAAAAAGAAACTCTCCCTCGAGAGGGGTGTTATATTTTCCCTTTGGATATTTTAAAGTCATGTTAATTTGGATCTATAGATGGAGAGGGACTCTCCCCTAAGGGATGTCCCTTCCTCTTTGGATTCAAAATTAGATTCTTAAACACCCCATTTAAAAGTAGTTTAAACATTTATAACTCAATTCTTGAATTAAATTATATTTAAAAAATTAAAAATCAGGAATCGAAAAACCTGTAGGGTTATCCTAAGCAATTAATATTGAAATCCACATAATATCATGAAGTTAAATATTTTAAAATACTCAAATTTTAGCCACACTTGGCCATGCTCTTTTAAATTAAATGGATTTTTAGCATTCTGGAGCACCTTCAAAAAACATTGTTAATTTAAAGCTTAATTTTATGCCTCCTTTAATTAATGCCCTGAATGAGCATAACCACATGCATAAGATTCAATTAGCATAAATTTTCCCTAACCTAGGGGTAAATCTAACCCACAATCAATCATATCACATAGTGCAAAAATTAAATAAACAATTACATCAATCAATCAAATCAGTTAACATACAATGAAAATCATGAAAAAATCTAGCACACAATAGAAAAGTAAACATTGGCCTAGCCTAAGACTAGATTTGGTTATCCTAGCAAACTATCTAAAGTGTGTGAAGGAGGTCATGTGGTTTAGATATGTCATATGTAGAGCAATTAGTTAAAGTTATTTGAAATCTTGATTGGTTCAAAGGCTTAAGGAAATATTTAATTAAAGTTTAAATCTTAATGACTTAAGATTAATTTTAAGATATATTTCAATGGTTCAATGATTACTACCTTTGTTAAACTGGGTCAATGAAGTTTATTTTATCTTTCTTAGGGCAAAGTTAATAGCCTCGTAGGCGCAGGGTTTCCTAATAGTAATATGAATAATTAATTAAATTAAATTTATTAAGGTTTAAATGTTGATGGATTTTGATTAAGATTTATTGATTGCTGGTTATAAAATTGGATTAAGATTTCTTGGAATTTTAAATTAATTATTGAATTTTCTAGAATTATTTAAATGCCTTAATTAAAGCGGTTAAAAATTAACTTTTAAATTTAGATTGATTATGGAGTTTTGGTGTTTTTCTTAACTAATAGAGCTAAAGATGAGTAATTAGTCTATAAATTTTTTGGATTTAGTTTGACCTAAAAGTTGACTTTTTATTTTAAATTATTTCTAGTGGTTTCATATTTTTAATAAATATTATACCTCAAATAGAGTCCAATGCCTTTAAGTTTACTTAATTTAGAATTTTCTATAATTAGTTATGATTTTTAGATGTTTGTGTATTTACTTGAATTATTTAATGAGTTTAATTAAGAGGTTGTAATTTATTTTGCTTCAAATGAACTCCCAATTGTTTGAACTCAACTCCGAAGGCTAGGAATTAACTAAGGAGAGATTCCCAAGTGTTTGAAAATTTTATGAAATTTGTAACTAATTTTAATTAATTAATTTAATTAAAAATTAATTTTTAATTAAAATTAAATTAAGCTTAAAATTAAAGTCCAATCAAGGGTGATTTTATTTTTTATAAGTTGGAAATTAAATTTTGTTGAGTTAGAGATATTATATGTATTTTTTATATTTAATTTTGATTAATTGTAATTTTTGGATAATTTTGCCTCTTCCCTTTTTTTTTTTTTTTTTTTTTGAAAATGCCAAAGGCAAGTAATTAAACTAAAAAAACGGATACATCCTAGAGGGTGGTAGAGCTCCTATCACACTCCTCTTTAAGCAAAGAAACAAAATTAGGGGGGGTCTTATTACAATAAAGATCCTCCTAAGAAAAGTCTTCTACTAAAGCAAAATTAGCACATAAGTCTGCTAAACGATTACATTCTCTAGGAACAAAATGAAAAAGACACATACCACAATCCTCCAAGAATGACAGATCTTCCATTTCATCCTTGTTGAGATAAGCTTTATTCCACGATCTCTGAAGATAATTGATGACGTTCCTATTGTCTCCTTCGATGATAACCCCCTTAGCTTAGAATTTCAAGAATTTGCAAAACAACTTCAAAGCCCGAAGAACCATCAGTACCAGCATACCAATGTCCCAATGGACACATTTGATACCAAAAGAAAATAAGAATATCCCTTTATTGTCTCTAAAAACTCAGGCAATCCCAGCCTCATTAGAATCAAGAAGTGCAGCATCAAAGTTACCTTTAATCCGCTCGGGTGGAGGGGGTGCCAAGAAGAGTTTGACAGCTTACCAAGCTGATTGGCTCCCCAGTGAACTGAGAAGATACCACATTTTGAAGAAACAACATCAATCTCAATTTCTTTAGTTGCCATAAAACCCATACCCAATTCATTGCCTCCATGGGTAACCCCATTTCTTCTTTTCCAAGAATAGCAGGCAGCTGTGCAGTACAAGTTAACCAAAAAAGGATTTGCGCGAGCCAAAGCCTTTAACCCATTGATACAACCAGACCAATCTTTGTATCTAGGAATGTGGAAGACCCAACTATCCAAGGAGTCGAAAAAGCGGACTAGAAGTCCACAATTCACTGCAATATGCTCCTCATCCTCAACAGCTGAACAACCCCTTGGACAGCCATTGAAATTGATAATTCTCCTATACATGAGATATCCCAAAGTTGGAATGCCATTATTAAGTAATCTCCACCAAAAGCATTGTACTCGAGCTGACAATTTGCTTACTCTGAGCCATTTCCAATCATTTCCATTATTACAATTAGCATCTCGAATAGATCTAGTCCAAGCTGCTAACGATTTCCCTGAAAATTTGTGAGGTAGTTCTCTAGAGTCCGTCCCATTTCTAATCTCCATCTGTAAGATTAGCTTAATTAGTTCCGGACCAAAATAATTTCTTAGCTCCCCCATGTTCCATTCTCTGTTCTGGATAAAATAACTCAGCCTGGGAAGTTCATCAACCGTTACATTGACAAACATAGGCCAATTGGAAAGCATTCTATTCTGAATCCAGATATCCTCAAGAGGATCAATGGAATCACCAATATCCACATTCCATCTCAAAATAGGCTGTAAAGACTTCATGCCACTTGAAATAATCCTCCATGTAACAGAGCAGTTTTTCCTCTTTATTTCACTGCAGATAACGTTACCGTATTTTGCTCTTAAAGACCTATACAGCAAAGAATTGGATTCCTTAATAAACTCCCAAGCATATTTGGAACTCAGAGGTCCCATCATATTAATAGGAGAGTGTAATCCCGCTCCACCTTCGGCATAAGGTTTGCAAAGCACCTCCCAAGACATGTAGTGCATACCATTAACATTATTTGCTTTCTTCCAGATAAAATCCATACAAATCCTCTCCAGTTTTTTCAGAATACTGATTGGAATCAAAGAATGAGATACGTAGAAGATTGGAATAGACAGCAGGATGGACTTTACCAGCACAATTCTTCCAGGTAATGAAAAAAATTTATTACCCCAACTATTAATTCTAGCTGATGTCCTCTCGATTAAGAAAAGAAAATCAGATGAGATTAATCTACGCAAATAGAGATTAATCCCCAAGTATTTCACTTCCTGCACCACTTTATAATTGAGGATTTTTTTTAAGGATTTCTTCTTTGCTCTATTAACCGACTTCCCAAACAAAATGGCAGATTTCTTAAGATTAAATGAAAGCCCTGTCCAGCTACAGTAATCCACAATGATTCTTTTAAGAACTTTCACTTGCTCAGTATTTTCTTCAGAGAAAAGAAGTACGTCATCCGCATAAAGAAGGTGTGAGATTTTAGGAGCCAAAGCAGCCACCTTAATTCCCAGATTGTTTCGGTTCTGGATCAAGTTGTTTGATAACAATTGGGAACATAAAATGAACAAATAGTGAGAGAGTGGACAACCCTGTCTAAACCCACTCATAGCTTCAATCCAATTAGATTGAGTCCCATTGAATAAAATGGAAAACCTTGGATTAGTGACACATTCCAAAAGAAATTTAGAAAAAACCTTAGGAAACCCAAAGTACTGAAGAATATTTTCCAAGAATTTTCAAGACATACAATCATATGCTTGTTCCATATCAATTTTCACAGCCTTCAATCCTTTTTTGATTTAGAAAATCTGAACTTATGAAAAATTTATTGCACCAAAAGTATATGCTCCGATAAAGATCTACTTTTATGAAATGCAGCTTGGTTTTCCGAAATCAAATCATTGATAACCAAATTAAGTCTATTCAAAAGGAGCTTAGCAATGATTTTGTAAATAGACAAGCATAAACTAATAGGACGAAATTGAGAGGGATCTACCGGATTTTGAACCTTAGGAATAAGGACAACCAATGTTTCCTTCCACTTCTCATTCATTTTACCTATGGAGATGAACTGGAATATAGCCTCCCGTATGTCCTGCCAATTATTTTCCAGTACCCCTTGATAAAGGAGTACGAAATTCCATCAATTCATGGAGAGATATTGCTACCAAGGTTGGTAATGAATTTCTCCACTCCCTCCATAGTGAACTCAGCATCCAGTAACTTCACACTTTCATTGCTTAGAGCATTTATTATGTTCGGCCAGCCCGTTACATTACAATCCCGCTCCTTCCATTTTTGAGAAAAAAACTCAAGAAAGCTTGTTCAATTGTAGCTTGATCATTTACCAGGTTACCCGTGTCATCCTTGATTTGTTTTATGAAATTACCATTCTTCCTACCATTTGCAAATACATGAGAAAACAAAGAATTAATATCACTCTTCTTAATCCATTTTACTTTTACCCTTTGTCTCCACCAAACATTTAATCTTGCAAGAGTAGTGTTCAATTAATGCACTTTGGATTTGAGCAGCAACATTGATTGTTCTGACAGCCCGATCCCGTTGGCCTCTTCATTTTGCAGCTCATCCACTTCTTTTTTAAGTTTTTGTTTGAGCTCCATCAAGATTTTGTGTTTGGTTCTATTCCAAAAGAAAAGATTCCTCAACACAAATCGAAATTTCTTATTTAACACCTCCATAGGATCACCTTTAAATTGTTTGCTCCAGGCTTTTTTGACAACGTGAACTGCAGCAGGATAAGAAAGCCACACATCTTCAAACCGCAATATTTTTGGATGCTGGAAGTTCCAAAAATTCAGCTGAAGAACCACTGGACAGTGATCAGATGCAACTCGTGCCACGTGTCGATTAACAGCTTGTGGAAGAGTTTCCAATGCCTTGGAATTGAGAAGACACCTATCGAGCCTCTCCCAGATTCGTGCCCTTCCACTTTTGTTATTACACCAAGTGAATTTAGGCCCAACTACTCCCACGTCATGGAGATCCCACTTGTTCATGAATGAATTCATTTCTTGAGGAGCAAGAGAGAATTTCAATTTTTTACCACCCCTTTTGTCATCTTGAGAAAGAATGCAATTAAAATCACCTCCAATAACATATGGAAACTCCAAAGAAGAGTGAGACCCAAGGCAATCCCACAAGTTTCTCCTACTATGAACGTCCCTACTCCCATACACAGTAGAGACAATTTAGGATCCTTTATTAGCAATGCAAAGCTGCCCAATCACACATTGCTCATTTGCTGTAATTAACGAGAAACTGGCCAAGTCAGACCTCCACATCACTACAATCACACCAAACGAACCATTGGATGGATAAAGAAAGAAGTCCCAATCTTTACTCATGTGTTTATTAAAATATCGTTTCTCCAAAGTATCAATTTTAGTTTCCACAATGCCCACATAAATGGCCTTCCAATCATGAATTACTTCCTTCAAATATAGAGGGACCTCCCGCTTATTCGCCCCCTTACAATTCCAAAAAAATAAAGGAACTCATTTAGCCACCGAGGGGGAAGGTCCCCCGCCCTTTTTCCTACTAACCCCTTCTTGTTTTTTAAGTCTAGAGGATGGATTGAGTGGACCCAAAAACTTCAACTCCTTTTGAAGTTTTGGTTTAGCCTTTCCACTAAGTTCCATCCCCCTGGTATCAAAAACTGGAGGAATTTTAGCAGTATCCTTATAATCCCCAGTTTCACCACTGTTAACCAATTCTCCCTCTTCAATATCCGTCTTTTCAGTGGAACATAAAACTGAATTGTTCCTTTCATAAACTTCCTCTTCAATTTCATTGAGTAATTCAAATTTATTGCTTTTTGGAATAGAAAAGACAGTGAGAGTAGGAATTACCGAATTGCACTCTAAAGACCCATCTCCTTTCATTTTTTGAGAATTCGATCCATCCAGATCTTCGTTCATTTCCATCACCAAAATTGTCTCTTCAGCAGCAGCCTGTGATATCTTCTGAACTTCTTTCTTCTTAAAAAACTATTTAAAAACTTTTGGGATCGGATTGGAGTTAATCTGCCTAACTCTCCTCTGATAGTTCCAGAATTTCTTCCTGTTATTGACGTGGATCCAAAGACTATAGACCGAATTTTCCTTAGATGCTTCAGGCTTCTCGACTCCCTTATTATAGAGATCCTCCTTCAGAACAGAGCCATCCACCTCACTTTTTAGCTCCACAAGAAGATATTAAGTGACCAACTTTGCCACAATTGTAACACAGAGAAGAAATCCTCTCATACTCTACTTTTTGGAAAAAACCTCCCATTAGGACCTTCAACCCACACTCCCAATGGAAGCTGTTTATCAAGCTCTAACCTTACACAAACTCTTCCAAACTCCCTCTTGCTCAATTGGAACATATTCCCATCAAGAAGGAGAGGAGTACCAATAAGGGAATAATTATTGCCATGTTGATTTCATCCCAACAAAAAAGAGGTAGGTTAGGAAATCTAACCCAAACCGGAGAGCTTAATCCTTTCAAAGAAGATGGAGAGAAATCCGAACTCCATCTATCCAATCCAATAATGTGGCCTTTAACGAACCAAGGCCCACCCCATAATAACATTCTCCATAGTCTCAATATCATCAAATGAGCATAACATCTAGCCTAGCCCCAGAGAAGTCAGGTGAAATTTGCCAAATTGATTCCATTGACGTCTTAGCTCCCACGCCGTCATTGGGATAGAGATATCAGCTCCAAATACTTTCACCACTATAGATAGATTCAGACGATCAGAATTCTCTTTTACATTTGGTTCAAACAGTTTCACAGCACTACCATCCTCCGTAAGGCAATTCGAAATTGCCTTAGAATCAATTTTGAGATGATTCTTTTTTAACCATGGATTTGAACCCACCTTGTCTCCTCCTTTTACTGAGCCGTGGGGATCATTAGCCAAAATAGGTTTATTGCTGACATTTTCACATACATTTGAAGAACAACCTTTTGGATTTGGAATTGAAGGGAGGTCTGTCGATCTGCTGTTCCTTCTCACAGAATTACCTAATGATTAACAAAAAATTTCAAATAAGAAGAAGAAGAATTTTCCTCTTCGGTGGGATTTAATTTAAGGCCAGTTATAGAAGAATCAGAATCCTTCCTTGGATCAAAGATTTCTTTCCCTTTGCCTGGAACAAGAACAGGGGAGATCGATAATGGAACAACAGGTTCACGGATTACCAGATTCCCATTCTTAGCAGGATGTCCAGACAACAACATGTTAACGAATCCGAAGCCATCAGTAGCCTCGCCATCGACGACCGTTTCCAGGCCAACCGTCGGCATCCTGGAGTTTACCCGCCAAAAATGAAAAATGAAAGATTCAAAAACCTTCTCTCTCTAATTTTTGGGCGGACCCTTCTGCCTATTGAATGGTGCACTTTACGCATCTTTTGATTGTTATATATATATATATATATATTTCAATTTGGCATCATTGCACATCTTTTGTTTTTGGCATCATTGGCCACTTTTTTTTTGCAAGCTAGATTTTTTTCCAAAAACTATTAAATATTCTTAGTTGTGAGTATATCTTCCAGATATTATAGAAAAAAAACTCACTCTCTAATATAAGGAAGAACAACCCACAAAACAGAATAAAAAATCATGTGAGAGATTCATTGACTGGATAACGAGAAATCATGAAATAACATAAAAACTTTGACTATTATGGTATAAGCTAAAACAAAAATAAATAAATGTGGAAGCAAAACAAAGAAAGATCACACCAGATTTATAGTGGTTCGGTCAATCCTTGACCTATGTCCACTCCTCAGAGGCACCCTCCGAGTATTGTACTAAGTATGTGTTTCTCCTTTAGCTCCTATAGCTATGCAAAGAAGCCTTTACAATAGACTCCTTTTCACCAACCTCGGTGCGGTAGAGAACCGACTCCTTTTGCTTCCTCCTGAAGCGGGCAGAGAACACAGACCTTTACTGAAGTAGACCTCCCAAGAACTTCCCAAGGATGAAGGATGAAGAATGGAGACGACGACTTGGAACCTTTCTTGGAGAAACCTTTGTGAACCCTTTCACAAACTCCCCATCACAAGTTCCTCTCTCTCTCTCTCCCTCTCCCAAGGCTCTCTCAGGTCAAGATAGAAGGTCTTGTTGCATGAGAAAATTCAGGTTCTTTAAATAGATTTTCAAGAACCAACTTTATCTTCCAGTCCGATATAAATATCATCCTGGCCGATGAGTACAAAATAAGCTCAATCAGATGGGATGATTCAGGACGATCAGAAGAAAATTGATTACATCATCCATGCCGATATAATATCGTCCTGGCCTATTAGTTCAAATCTGAGTACAATCATCCTGAACATCGCCCTAAATAGAGTCTGGCCTATGTCAATCATCCAAGACATCGTCCTGGACTATTCTGCTATCGGCCTGACCGATGTGATCGTATAAATCAGCCTTAATTACTTTCCATAATTGCCAGATTTATTTAGGCATAATTATACTATATCGTCCAGGTCGATATGGAGATCGTCCGGGATGATAATTTAAAATAAAGAATACCTAAATTGATAATGGTGGCTGATTCTTTCTGATTTGAGCCTATCGTACTGGATGATACATATATCATCTAGGATGATTTGCTTAATGACGACTGCTTAACCAGGATGCCCTAAATAGAGTTTTTATTTTTAGTTGAATCGTCCAGGCTGATAGGAACATCATCCAGGCTGATGTACTCAAAACAGAAAAATTTAGAAAACCCCTCAAGTGTGTGTGTGCAAGGTTACTTAGCATCAGGAACCAGTTTTACAATTGACCCAAGAAAAGAAAAAATACAGACTTGACTCAACCAAAATCTACCCGATCTTGAGCTGGCTTGAGCTGTATTCGATCTTGTGGTCCTGAAAAGTTAGTAAGCAAAGCAGTCGTAGGGAAACATGAATGTTTTCTATAATCAAAAGTCTAATCCATAATCTCAGATTCACAACAAAGACAATTTTGGATCATCACAAACAATATGATTGAAAACAAAAAACTCTAAAATAGTAAAAAAAATTCCCCTAAGTGTGTGTGTAAGGTTACTTTACATCAGGACCCACATTGTTACAATGGACTCAAGAAAAGGTAAAAGAGACTTAACGTACATTACAAGGTGACTCAGTCCTAATGTACTAAATCTTGAGCTGGTTTGATTTTCAATTTGATCTTATGGACCTAAAACATTAGTAGGCAAGGAAGTCGTAAAAAAATAGATATAATAGAAATGTTTGTTATCATCAAAATTATAATTCCTGAATCCAGATTTGTAACAATCTCCCACTTTTTTATGATGAAAAATAATCAAAATTAAATAAAACACAAACAAAAGTAAAATAGTACGATGAAATAGCTCAAACAAAATCCACTACTTCCCCTTTTAACATCACAAAAAGGAGGAGGAAACCATAAAAGAAAAGAAGAACAGCAGATAAAAAGAAGAACGAAAGCAAAATTTTTTTTTTGTGATAAATTCTCCATGTGATTGAATTAGAAATTTGTAAGAATCAATGAGTTAACATCATCAAAATCCAAATATTTGGTAGAATAGCCGATCCTTTTAGTCCTAGCTCAGACTTCTCTCAAGGCAAATTGTCTTATGAAAAGAAAAGACCTTACTCAGAAAAATCAATTGGATAAGAAAAAGACGTCCATTCAAAACTTGGTTTTAAAAAAATATATTATAAAATAATATATCAAAATAATTTGTTACAATCTTGAAATTCGAAATCAAGCATTTGAAAATATCAAGTGAGTCATGAATTCTTCTAAGATTTAAAAATTTGAAAGAGGAGAAAGCTTGCCTTTTGTGGGCTCATTTTATGCCTCTTGTCAATTGATTGGCGCACTTTTTGTATCTTTTGATTTTTGATACACTATGTATCTTTCAATTTTTTTTGGCGGTCATTGCGCATCTTTCAGTTTTTCTTCTTTTTACGACTCATTTTATGCCCTTATCATTTTTTGCAAGATAGATCCCTTTTCAAGACTCTTAAAACTCTCATTTGTAAATATATCTTTCAGATATTAGAAAAGAAAAACTCACTCTCTAATATAAGGATGAACAAAGCACAAAACAGAATCAAATTCATATAATAAATGTAACGATAAGATTTTAAAAAATTTGAAAGTAATATAAAGACTTTAAACATTATATATATATAAGATACATTACTGTAGTAAGATAGAAAAGATCTAAATTACAAAGTTCAGTTGTTAATTTGAGATAGACTTTTATTTAGAAAAAAATTGCATCGCTAAAGGGTTTAGAGGAAGGAAAACAATCAACGATGTTTCCCCCTTTAACTGATTTAGAGATGTCAAACATTGGCTACAAATCTTCAAAAAACAAAAATAAGGCATAAAATATCATTTTAGTAGTAATTACAAAAAAGGAAGAAAAACTAAAATAATAGAAATAAAACATAAAAAATAATAGCAAGTAAAAAGTGAAACAAACAAATTAGAAACAAACAAAAGAAGAGAAAAAAATAACAACAAGCAACAAAACATAAACTACAGAATTCAGTAAACATCAAGTTTATGCATTTATGTTAATAACACCCAATCTTGTCCTTAAGATGCTAAAAGTCTCAAAAGTCAGTGGTTTAGTAAAGATGTCAGCTAGTTGATTCTCAGTTGTCACATGGTGTAACTCTATCAATGTGTTTGGTCCTTGAATGTTGGATAGGATTCTTAGAGATGCAGATGACACTAGTGTTATAACAAAGGATTAAAATTATGTCTATAGCTGAAAGTTCATTAGGGATGTTAGGCCCCTTATGAACTGGCCCAAGGCTAATTAAGAGAGAGGTGAATTTGTATTTAAAATTTCTTTAAAACAAAGCACAAATCTCAAACCAAGATTCATCATAGAGAAAACACAATGCGAAAATTAAATGCAAAAATAATAAAGAAAAGAACACACCAGATTTATAGTAGTTTGGTTAAACCTTGACCTACGTCCACTCCTCGGAGGCACCCTCCGAGTATTGCACTAAATTAAGTGTCTCTTCTTTAGCCCCCACAGCTAGGCGGAGAAGCCCTTACAAAATCACTTCCACCTTCCCCGGTGCGGCAAAGTCGCCGGGTCCTTTGACACCAAAGAGATCTTCTTCTTCTGTGAACTTCCCTCAAGACAAGCCTTGAATCCAACAGTACTAAGGTGCAAGCTTGTTGGAGCAACCGTGTGGAATCCCCCTCCACACTCCCTTAAGTCCCCCCTCACATGATCTTCTTCCTCTCTCAAACTTAACCCTTTCCTCACTCCCTTTCAAGCTATCTCTTCAAGTTTCTCCCAAAAGAACGAAGCTATAATGGCTACCAAAGATACTTACAAAAGTGCCTTATCAAAATCTTAAATAGAAGATCTTAAAACGAGCTCATTAATACAACTTGCCGACCTTATCATCTAGGCCGATATGAATATCATCCTAGCTGATCTGTACAAAATAAGCTCAATTATCCGGGACAATTTGGGACGATCAGAAGAAAATTGGTTACATCGTCCAAGCCAATACAATATCATCTTGGCCAATTAGTTCAAATCCGAGGATAATTATCCTGATCATCACCCTGAATAGAGTCTAGCCGATGTCAATTATCTAGGACATCGTCCTGGCCAATCCTAGGATCTTCCCGACTGATGTGATTATATAAATCAGCCTTAACTCCATTTCATAATTACCAGATTAATTTAGGCATAATTGTGCTGCATCATCCAGACCGATGTTTAGATCGTCCTAACCGATGTCCTAAAATAAAGAATACCTAAATTAATCATTTCGATTGATTCTTTCTTAATTGAGCCTATCATCCTGGCCAATACAAGGTTCATCCAAGCTGATTAGCTTAATGACGGCTGCCTTAATGAGGATGATGCCCTAATTAGGGTTTCTATTTTTGAAGCGATCGTCTAGGCCGATATAAATATCATCCTGGACGATGTTAGCAAAAATAATAAACTCTAGGGAACAGATAGAAAATATTCTAAGGTGTATGTGTGCAAAGTTACATAGCGTCAGGAGCCACACAAATTACAATAGACTCAAGAAAGGAAAAAAGGTACAAGCTGACTCAGACCTAGTCTACCTAATCTTGAGTTGGTTCCAAATTATTGTATGATCTTGTGGACTTAAAATGTCTGTAAATAAGGCAGTCGTAAAGAAATAAAAGTGTTTGCTATCATCAAAATCATAATCTATGAAAATAGATTTGCAACAATAGGTAATTCTAAATCCAGAATTTATTGCTTCAACCAAAGGACTTGGCCCACACAACTTCTTAATGAAATGTAGTCAACTTCAACAGTAGAAAGTGCAACAGAGTTTTATTTTCTACTAAGCTAGGAGACTAATGACTATCCTATAAATTGGCATGTCCTAAAAGTACTCTTTCTATCCACCCTACATCCTGCAAAATTAGAATCATAATATCTAATAATCTCAAAAGAAGTGTTGTGCATATGATATCAAAATCCTAAGTTTTATATCCCCAATAGATATCTAAGAATTCTCTTAACTGCAGTCAGATGGAATTCTTTAGGATCAACTTGAAATCTTGTATAGAGACAAAAACACTTAATATTATATCAAGTCGGCTAGTAGTGAGGTAAAGTAAAGATCCAATCATCCCTCTGTACTTCTTTTGATCAACAAATTTTACATTTGAGTCCTTATCCAACTGAATATTGGAGGTCATGGGAGTGGTTATTAGCTTGACTTTATCTATTTCATATTTCTTCAAGATGTCCTTTATATACTTTGATTGACTTAAAAAGTTTTCATTATCTAATTGTCTTATGTTAAACCCTAAAAAGTAGGACAACTCTCCCATCATACTCATCTCAAAATCCTTACTCATTATTTTTAAAAAATCATCACAAAGGTTTTGATCAGAAGATCCAAAAAGTATATAATCTATATAGATTTGAATAATAAGTAACTAATCTCCTAATTTCCTTAGAAAATGGGTGGTGTCTACGCTCCCCTTAACAAACTCCCTCTCTAGTAAGAATGTGCTATGCCTCTCATACCAAACTCTGGGTGCCTATTTTAATCCTTATAAGGCCTTTTTTAATTTGAAAATATGATTTGGAAATTGGGAACTCTCAAAATCTAGGGGTTGCTCTACAAACACATTCTCTTTGATTATCCCATTTAAAAAGGAACTCTTGGCGTCCATTTGAAAAAGCTTTAATCCCTTATAACATACAAAGGCAAGTAGCACCCTAATAGCTTCTAATTTAGACTCAGGGGCCAAGTTCTCCTCAAAATCAATCCCTTCTATTTATTTGTACCCCTTAGCCACCAATCTCACATTATTCCTAACCACCACATCAGAATAACTCATCTTATTCTTAAAGACCAATTTGGTTCCAACTATACTTTGTCCCTTTGGTCTTTCTACAAGCTCCCAAACATCATCCTAATAAATTAGTTTAGTTTCTCTTGCATGGCTAAGATCCAAAACTCATCAGACAAGGCTTGATTAATGTTGGTGGATTTAGTCATTGAGATAAAAGCAGAGTGGTTCACTTCCTTTCTAAGTCAATGCCTAGTTCTAACACCTTCAGAAGGGTCTCCTACGATTAGTTCTTTAGGATGACTCAAAGAAGATCTCCAATCTCTAGGCAAAGTGTGTGTAGGTTCAGCCCTTTCCTCCAAATTTGCATTCTCTACTCCTTGGGTAATCTCACCTACTCCTTTAGTGTTTTAGGTCTCTACCCTCTTCTCCAAATTTTTAACTCATTTGGAAATCTCTTTGACACCATCTTCATACTTAACTCTAGACTCCTTAGGATCGGATTCATTACACTCTACATGAGTAGTGTCCTCCACAACCAATGTCATCTTATTAAATACCCTAAAGGATTTCCTAACACTTGAATATCCTAAGAACACTAGTTCATCATATTTTGGGTCAAATTTCCCTAACTCTGACTTCCCATTATTAAGAATGAAAATCTTACAGCCAAAGATATGGAGGTGGGAAAGGTTGGGTGTCCTACCCTTAAGGATCTCATAGGGTATCTTATCAAGTTTGGCTCTAACATTCACTCTATTGAACACATAACAAGTTATGCTTACCTCTTCAGCCTGAAAGTATTTTAGAAGTGAATACTCAGTAAGCATAGCTCTAACGGCTTCTACTAAGGTCCAATTTTTCTTTTCAGCTACTCCATTATGCTGAGGGGTCCTAGGAGCTGAGAAGTTATGGCTAATCCCCTTATCCTCATAAAAGTCTTCAAATCTCTCATTTTCAAACTCTCTCCCATGGTCACTATGGATGGTTAAGATCTCACAACCTAATTTTTTCTAAATCAAAGTGGAGAATTGCTAATGTCCTTAATGGAATGAAAAGAGGATTGAACTTGCTTCCCTAGTTGGCCGGCATCACACAGGTGGTCTTTGGTGAACTTAACTTGGAGACACCTCTAACTAGGTCTTTTTTTGGTCATTCTCCTAAGGGTTTTCATATTAGCATGACATAACCTCCTATGCCACATCCAAGACTCATCAGCAAATGTTTTAAGAAAAATGAAGTAGTACATTCAATGTTATTTAAATCAAGCATGTAAATATTGTAGATCCACTTTCCCTGTAAAGTTATGTTGTTATTCAAACTAATAATGCATGCATTTGCCAAAAAAATTATGATGAAGCCCTTATCGTACAACTGACTGATACTTAGTAAGTTGTGTTTCAGTCTATCTATAAACAAAATATTTTCAATCAAAAGGTTTATTGGAGTTTTCGATTATACATGTGCCCACCACTTTCCTGGTGGTATTGTCTCTAAGAGTGACCTTGCCTCCAGCCCTGGCATCTAGTGAAACAAATTAGTTGGCATCTCTAGTCATGTGTCGTGAGCATCTGCTGTCCAGGTACCACATGCTCTCATGAGACCTTTTGTGAGAATAAGCCTTAAAAATTATCAAACGTTAGATTTAGAAACCCAAATAGGTTTGGGCCTCTTCTTATGAAAAGAAGAAAGAGATGCATGTGTGTTATGCTGTGAATCATATAATTTGGGTCTCCACATCAAATGTGTACTATGATAAGTAGTACAAGTGTGTGAAATATTCCCTAGTATGCCACATGAAAAGTATCTAACTCCAGAAAAAGGATTTAATAATCTACTCAGGTTGTGAAACTTCTTCTTAAAATTATATGTTGCATGCAAAGTTGGTTTATCATTTTAAAAAGCTTTGAGTTTTTCTAACTTCTTAAACTGCCTTTCTAACTCAACATGAGATGACTTCAAGGAATCATCTGCATCAGTTAATTCAATATACTTTTTATTTAACTCATTAAACTCATCAAGTAAAGGCATGTAATTGTTATCAATTATAGAGTGATCTTTAAATAGAACTTCATGCTCTTTCTTGTAGATTTAAAAACTCTAATTTCAAACTAGTATGTGATTTTTTAAGTTTCCTATATGATGCATGAATTTTCTTACAAACTTTAAGTAATTGATCATAGCTTAGTTCGCATACCTCTTCTTGGTCAGACTGACCAAGATGATTAGAGGCCATCAAGCACAAGTTTGTTGTCTCCTCCTCAACTTCAATCTCAGAGGAGTCCGATGCAGAATTTGGCCAGAATGCCTTTAGAACCGCTTCTCATCCTTCCTGAACTTGGTTTCTCCCCACCCTTCTCCTTTCTTGGATGAACCTTAAGTGTAGGACAATCAGCTTTAATATGTCCTAATTTCTTGCATTCAAAATAAATCGTAGTAGAAGAAATTTTAAAATTTTTGCTATCCTTACCTTTTTTCCACTTCTGATGGTGTTGGCAATTTTTTCTTAGAAAGTTTTTGAACTGCATAGTGATTAAGACAACATTATCACTTTTAGACCCGGAAGAATTTGTATTTGCATTGTTAGATTTTAGCGCCATAGTTTTCTCCTTCTTCTTCTCACCTACATCAAGTTGTCTTTGGTTCACTCCTTACTTGTAAGAAATGAGTGAGCCAAGTAAGTTATCAACATAATAAGTATTCAAATTCTTAGATTCAATAATTGTAGTAATCTCAGCATTAAAGGAAGAAGGCAAGCAATTCAAAATTTTATTAACTCTTTCATAGTTAGTTAGTTCTATTTCTATGGTATGAAATGAGGTGATAATTTTAGTAAACCTAGTATACATGTCAGAAATCGATTCAATAGGTTTTATACAAAAAAGTTTATAGTCATGCAATAAAATATTTAAAGTAGATTGTTTAACTTCATTTGTTCCTTCATAAGTAATACACAATCTATCCTAAATTTCTTTACCAGTTGCACAAATTAAAACACGCATGTAATCTTCTGACTTCAAAGCACATACAAAATAGTTCAAGTACTTTGCATTAAGTTGCACTAAATCTCTATCATCAAAAGTCCATTCAATAAAAGGAAGTTTAATTTTAATGCCATTTATTTCATGCATTGGTGGCGAATATCCATCCTTAACAAGCATTCACATGGGATAGTCAATCAATTGTAAAAATATATACATGCGAGTTTTCAAAAGGCGGTCAGGTAATAGAATACCCTTCTACTGTATTACGATTACAAAGTTAGCCATGGATCAAAATTCAAAAGTTTTCAAAAACTCAATTTTATGAATCCCGCTCTCATACCGCTTGAAAGTGCTCTAAGGCCATTTGAAAGTTTATTAGGGATGTTAAGCCTTTATGAACTAGCCTGAGGCTAACTAAGAGTTGGGGTGAATTGGTATTTAAAAAATTCTTCAATCAAAATCACAACCACACCAAATAATCACCACATAAATTATAAGCGCAGAAATTTAAATGTAAAAAAATAATAAGAAAGAACACACTAGATTTTACAATGGTTCAGTCAACTTGACATACATCCTCTCCCCGGAGCCTCTCCTCCGGGTATTGAACTAAACTTAGTGTCTCTCGTTTTGCCCCCACAACAAGGTGGAGAAGCCCATACAAAAACTCTTTTTCACCAACCCCGGTGAGGCAAAGAACCCAACTCCTTTTGCTTCCTCCTAAAGCAGGTAGAGAACCCAAATCTTTTGCTTCCTCTTGAAGCAAGCAGAGAACCCAACTCATTTTGCTTCCTCCCGAAGCAAGTAGAGAACCCAATACATTTTGCTTCCTCTTGAAGCAGGTAGAGAACCTCGATCAGTTGTTAAAGTAGACCTCTCTTGAACCTCCAAGAAACTAGGGATAATGATCAGAGAAGATGAGTTAGATCCTTGGTTGGAGCAACCTTTTTGAAACCCCTCATAAACTCCCCCTCACAAGATCTTCTCTCTCTCTCTCCCTTGCTCTCCCTCTCTTCTTGGCTCTCTCAGGTCAGGACATCAGCAAAAGATCTCCACTGGAGAAAATAAGAGATCTTATAAAAAAGGGCTTCAAATTTGCCCTAAATTTCAATTAATCATCAAACATCATCCAGGATGATCGACCGATCATCCTATACGATTAGTTCAAATTTAGCTAAATCAGCTAGGAAGATTTGGGAGATTCTAGATGATTAGAAGGTTCCTTTATTCAGATCATCCAGAACAATAGTATAGCATCATGTATGATTAGTTCAAGTCATCGAATATCATCCAGAACATCTCCATGGATGGATATCTGGACGATAAAAAAGTAACTTAATCGTCCAGGATGATCTCATGATCGTTCGGGCCAATTAGTATAAAATGTCACATATTGTCCATAACATTGCCCTGGAAGGATATCTGGATGATGAAAAAATAACTTGATCATCTAGGACAATTTTGGATTATCCCGAATGATTAGTTCAAATCAATACATATCATCTATAGCATCTTTCAGGTCATCCAGGAAGAACTAAGGTTTGTTTAACTAATACTCCCGAACGATCCTACGATCATCTAGGACAATATGATTGAGCAATAAAACCTTAATTGCTTTCCTTAATTACCAAACTAATTTAAGCATAATTAAAGTGCATCATCAAGGATGATGTCCAAAAATAAAATATGCCTGAAAGATTGTGGCAGCTAATTCTTTCTTATTTTAGCCTATCATCCTGGATGATGATAATATCGTCCAGAATGAATTGCTTAATTATGGCTGCCTTAACTAGGATGCCCTAATTAGGATTTCTATTTTTAACAAATCATCCAGGAAGATTTTGGATCATCTCAAATGATATGATCGAATAGAGAAAACTCTAAAATAGTCAAAATGTTTCCTCCAAGTGTGTGTGTGTACAAGGTTACTTAGCATCAGAACCCATATTATTATAATGGACTCAAGAAAAGATAAAATATACTTAACATACATTACAAGCTGACTCAGTCCTAATTTACTTAATCATGAGCTGGTTTGATTTGCAATTTGATCTTATGGATCTGAAACATTAGTAGGCAAGGCAGTCGTAGAAAAATAGAAGTAATAAAAATATTTGTTATCATCAAAATTATAATTCCTGAATCCAGATTCGCAACATGTCTGTGTGTGTGCAAGGTTATTTATCTTAGTATCCACCATATACATGACTTGAATCAAGAAAGGTAAGTATTCATTGAAGTTGAAATTACAAATAAACTTAACCCTAATTTATCCAATCTTAAGCTGATTGACTTTATAAGTGAATGGTGGACCTGAAATGTTATTGAGTAGGGAAAAATAAATATGCAATAGATTGAAATAGCATAGTAAAAGTATGGTTTTGAAAACCGGACCGGACCGTCCAGTTCAACCGGTTCAATCGTGAACTACTCCGGCGGCCGGTCCGGTCAGTTGAAATAACTGGGGTATTAAGAAACCAGCAAAAAATTGGGTAGAATCCGGTTGAATTGGTGAACCGCCGAACCGGAGGGGTTTTAAAAGAACCGCGCGGTTCTTAAAAATGACCATCTCAGCCGTGCGGTTTCCTATTTCATCTCCGCCCGATCTTTCCTTATCTCCGTCTCTCTCTCGTCTCCAAGAGAATTAGGGCAAAAAGCTTATCATCCCGCTCGAATGGCTCTCAGAGCCGCTTGTCCTGGTCGTTTACACAGTGAGTCGTGCTCGTGCATTCCATTCTCGCCGTGCTCGTGCATTCCGTTCTCGTCGTGCTCGTGCATTTCACTATGTAGGTAAATCTTTCTGACTTTTTCATCGTGCTCGTATATCAAACTTTTTTTCTTGTAAGAGATTCCAACATATCTTTATCAACTGTTTTCAAATCAAAGCAGCTAGAAATAAAAACCAACATTTAACATCAAATTTCTTTTCACATATCTTCACAGGCATGTTGCAATGATCTTTATGTTTTTTTTTTTTCATGAAAAAATATTCCCAAAATTTTAATGATTTTTTTTTTGTGAATTTATTTTCATTATTCTATATTTTATTTTAAGCATGCTAAATGAAAAAATTGCAGGGCTGAAATCAATCAAAAGTGCTTAAATTAATTCTAATATTTGTTAAAATCAATGTTTGATTGTCATATTATTATGTTAATGCACATAATTAAAGACATTAATAACACACTACTACTCCCCCTTTTGACATCATTGAAAGGAGGAAATAACTGAAAAGTAAAAGACAAAGGAGAAAAAAAAATACATCACAAGGTTCAGAAGTAAATAATAATAAAAAAATATGATAAAAATATAGAACAATCAAGAAAAAGAAAGAATCTTGATTAGGTGAAGGTGGTGTTAATGAGAAAGAAATGGTGAATGGAAGCATATTGCCCCCTAAATCAAGCCATATCATTGTCGTTTTATTGCTGCTGCTATTCTATATAGCTTTTAAAATGAGCCAAATCATTTGCATGTTTTTGCTACTGCTAAGCTATGTAGTTTTTAAATCTAGTCTCCCACTGATCAAACCTCTGAACTAGTTGATCAATCTGAGACTGCTGGTGGATAGGGGCTGGTTCTTGAGGTTGTTCTCCCACTCCCTCATTTGGCTTGGGGTTAATATATTGAACTTGGTGGTGATGAGCGCTGTGAAGGATATGGAAGGAGCTATTGGAATAGAATACTGAGAGGTGATCATGTGGTGTAGGATACTGGAGGTTATATTTACTTTTTAGGATATAGGCAGTGAGATGTCCTAAGGTAAGGTTAGGCTTTCTTTTATGTTTAGGATATCTAATGCATGTTAGATTGTTAAGATGTAGAATTATAAGGTCAGCTACATTGAAGTCCATATGAGCCATAATATAATAGGTATCAAGTGAGAGAACATGTGTAATGTTAATATTATCACCAACTTTAGGAATTACAGAATTTCTAAGTATGTGCTGGATGATACATGTATCTTGGACTAGAGTATTGACTTGTGTGATATGACAGTTAACATTAGACTCCCTAAGGATATTGTTGGCATGGGTCCAATTTTATTTAGGAACTAAGACTGAAATAGGAATTTTGTCTCCAATAATGGAAAGATGAAGAAAGTCATGAAAATCCTAGTAAGTGATTTCTACAGGCCTTCTATGAATATAAGATTATAAGGTAGTGACCTCATTATTAATGTGAAGGCTGGCTAAGAATTCAAATAAAAGTTCATAATTGAATGGAAAGGCACGGGTGATGATAAAGTAAAGAGTTGTATGGGAAAAAAGAGATCAAGTACCCAAAAGTTTAGAATATCCTTATTGATAATTTTTTACGGTGTGATCCTAGCTATTTTGTATCGCTGATGTGCTTCTTCATTAGCAGCCTCAATGAATCTAGGATCAATATTTTGTCTAGAGGGACTAGCCACCAGCGCTCGGGACTGTTTTCTATGAGCCATTACAAGGAAGGGGAGAGCAAGAGGGAAGGAATGGAAGAATTGTGTGAAAAAATTGAATGTAATCCACTTGTTTAAATAAAAATTGGGTAGAACATACTGAATGATCTAGTAAAATAGATTCATCAAGAAAATTGGTAAAAAAGTGGTCTTATCATACAATATGATTAGAAATCATACTGAACGATTAGAGAGAGAGAGAGAGAGAGAGAGAGAGATCATTCATTCTAACGAGTCACCCTGTATGATCATTGACTTTTAAAATCATACTGTACGAATATGTAGATTGTACTATATGATGTGTTGTTAAGGATCATACTGATTGAATTCAATTCATCCAGCGATTCCTTCCATATTGATCGTATAAAATAAAGAGAAATCATACAGTACAATCAATAATAATTGGTTGATATTAGCTATTGGATATGCTATGGTTAGAAATTTATATTTTATTAAGGTCGTACAATATGATATGAATCATAATGGACGATGTGAAAAAAATTAGAAAAGTTGTGAGATGAAATGTGAAGATTAGGAAGGACCCAAAAACAAAAAAAAAATATGAGTAACATAAAACAAATCAAAAAAATAAGATATAAATAATAAAAACATAAAGTTTTTTATTTTTTATTTTTAAGACACGATTACATGCATTAAATGAAAGTTTTAGCTTATGAGGAGAACATAATACACAGTAAGAAATGTTTTGACAATGTTAAGATTTAGAAAGGTTAGAAATTTGAATTTTCTTAACCCTAGCTTAAGCTCCTTATAGGTTAAAATTATTTTAAATAAAAATCTTGTTCAAAAATAAATTAAAAAGGAAATGATATATTTTTAAACTTATTTTTAGAGATATATCTAAGAGAATAACATTGCAAAGTGATCAATCAAAAAATTATGATTTTCAAATTCAGGTGTGGATAATATCAATTTGCGTATGTATTTGTGTAAGATTTAAAGATTTGAAAGGAATGTAAGCTTACTCATTATGGGCTTATTTTTCACCTTTTTATTAATGTTTGGCGCACTTTATGCATATTTTAAATTTTTATACACCTTTTACATCATTCAATTTTTAGCGAACATTGCACATCTTTTCAGTTTTTGGGCTCATTTTGTGCCTCTTTTCACTTTTTAAAATTTTTATACACCTTGCTTACTTTCTTGGTCTTTAAAGACTCAGTTGTGAGATTATCTTCCAAATATAAGAGAAGAAGAACTCACTCTCTTATAGAAGGGAGAGTAAACCACAAACCAAAACCTGAACCATCTGATATAGTTAAATAGCTTTATTAAGAAAATTTGAAATAGATTTATTGATTTGCAAAAATATTCAAATGAGATAGATAATTGTAGGAAGATGAAATAGGTCTCTATTTCTTAGTCCAATTTTTAAAGTTGACATAAATTTTGACTAAAAAAAAAATTACAATCCTAAAGGAGTTATAGGAATAGAGATAATCTTTAATTTTTCTTCCCTTAACTATTTTTAGAGGAGTCAATCAATACTTGCAAAATTAGTAAGATTTTTATTTAAAGAAAAGTTCAATTACTGAGGTTTGTAGTGATCAGATTCTTAAGTTTAAGAAGAAATAAAAAATTTCATGCATAAAGAAAATAACAAAAACTAAAAATATTGAATTGACCAAATGCGTAAAACTGAATTCAACAATCAGATTTCTGATTTTTTAAGCATGAATATCTATAAAACCTAATATGGTTTTTATGGTGTTGAAAGTTTCAAAAGCAGTAGTTTTATAAATATGTCTGCAGGCTAATTTTCAATGGCTATATAATGAAACACTATATCTCCCTTGGTGATATGGTCCCTAACAAAATAGTTCCTTATGCTTATATGTTTTGTCCTAGAGTATTATATTATATTTTTTGAAATACAGATATAAAACTAGTGTTATCACATAAGATTGGAATGGTGTCTACTGGTAATCCTAAATCTAGGATTTATTATTTTAACCAAATGACTTGTGCCACATAACTTCCTAAGGTTATGTATTCAGCTTATATAGTGGACATGGCTATTGAGTTCTATTTTTTTCTGGACCAGGAGACTAAAGATTGTCCTATGTATTGGCAGGTTTCAAAAGTACTTTTCCTATCATCCCTACTTCCAACAATGTCATTTCCAAGAAAATAATGCAGTTATCCCATCATACTCATCTCAAACTCTTTACTCATTATTTTAAAACATTTATCACATAACTTTTTATCAGAAGATCCAAACAAAATATAATTAACATAGATCTGGATGATAAGTAGTTTTTCTCATACTTTTTAAAGAAAAGGGTGGTGTCTATGCTTCCCTTAACAAAGATTCTATCAAGTAGGAATATGATTATCCTTTCATATTATGCTCTAGGTACTTATTTTAATCAATGCAATATCTTTTTTAATTTGAACACTTGATTGGGAAATTATGAATTTTCAAATTGTGGAAGTTATTTAACATACACATCTTCTTTTATCAGCCTATTCTGAATGGCACTTTTAATATCCATTTGATATAAATTGAATCCCTTAAAGCAGACAAAAGCTAGTAGTACCCTTATGACTTTTAGTCTAGATACAGGGGCAAAAGTCTCTTCAAGGTCAATCCCATCTATTTGGTTATATTCCTTAGCCACTAGTCTTGCTTTGTTTCTAACCACTAAGCCATAATCTTTCATTTTATTTTTCAAAACCCATTTTTTCTAACAACACTCTGGTTTTAGGTCTTTCAACTAACTCACAAACATTATTTCTAATAAATTGATTTAGTTCTTCTTGTATGGCTAGGATCCATAATTCATCAAATAGTTATTGATTTATATTTATGGGTTCAATCAATTAGATAAAGGAAGAGTGGTTCACTTCTTTCCTAAGTCCATGCCTAGTTCTAACACTTTTAGATGGGTCTCTTAAGATCAGTTCTTTAGGATGTCTTAAATAATATCTCCATTCTATATGTAGTAAATTTTTAGCTCTTACCCTTTCTTCCATATTTGTAGATTATGCTCCTTTGATGACTTCAACTACTTCTTCTTCTTCTACCCTAGATGCTCTAGAATTATCAGATTCATGAAAAACTACATGAGTGGTCTCCTCTACCACTAGTGTCCTTTTATTAAAAACTCTAAGGGTTTTCCAATAGTTAAGTATCCTAGGAATATTTCTTCATCAGATTTGGGGTCAAACTTTCCTTTCAGAGATTTTTATTGTTAAGAATGAAAAATTTACATCCAAACACGTGAAGGTGAGTGAGTTTGGGTGTCCTTCCCTTAAGGATTTCAAAGTGTGTCTTATTTAGCTTGAATCTATCATTAACCCTATTCATAACATAATATGCTATATTTATCGCTTCTGCCCAAAAAGTATTTAGGTTGAGAGTATAAAACTAACATGACTCTAGTTGCTTCTACTAGGATTCTATTCTTTCTTTTAGCTACCTTATTCTTATGAGGGGTCCTAGGAGCTAAAAAGTTAATATCTATCCTAAGGCATTTATGCTCTTTTTATGATTTTGAAAAGTCAGAATTTAAGCTTGCATGCATTTTTTTTAGCTTTCTATATACATTATGATTTTTTAAAAAAACTTCAAATAGTCCAACATAGGAAAGCTCACATACATCCTCTTCCTCAAAATGATCAAATTAATTATTAACCATTCAGAACAAGTTATTTACCTCGTCTTCTGCTTCTATTTTAGATGAGTCTGAAATAGAGTCTGCCAAAAAAGCCTTATGAGTCCTTTGTCTGCCCTTTTTGAACTTAGGATTTTCTTCACCCTTCTCTTTGATTGGGCGAGTTTTTAAATTTGGGCAATCCAACTTTAAGTGCCCTAGCTTCCTGCATTCAAAATAGATAGCATGAGTAGAAACCTTAGAATTTTTATTAGCTTTACCTTTGCTCCATTATAGATGATGCATTTGCTTTTTCTTTAGAAAGCTTTCGAATTGCCTTATCATCAGTGCTATGTCATCTTCATCCTCAGGTGCAAAATTGTCACTATCAGAATTAGTAGCCTTTAAGGCTATAGTTTTCTCCTTTCTCTTTTCACCTGCACCAAGTTGTCTTTGACTCACACATTGCTCATAGGCAATGAGTGATCCAAGTAAGTTATTTATATAAAAAACATTTAGATCCTTAAATTTAGTAATAGTAGTGATTTTTGCATCATAGGAAGTAGGTAAACAACACAATATTTTGTTAACTTTTTCATACTTATTAAGTTCACTTCCTAAAGCATACATGGAAGTAACAATCTGAGTGAACCTAATATACATTTCAGAGATTGATTCACTAGGTTTCATGCAAAAGAGTTCATATTCATGGAGCAAAATGTTTAATCTAAATTATTTTACTTCATTTATTCCTTCATAGGCTATGTAGAGTGTCCCAAATTTTTTTACCAGTTGTGCATGTAGAAACATGCATGTAATCTTCAAATTTTAATGTATAGAAAAAATAGTTCAAACATTTGACATTTAATTGGGCTAAATCTCTATCTTCTATGCTCCATTCAAAAAAAGGGAGTTCACTTTTTATTCCAATAACAAAACATGAAAGTGCAGAATATCTTTCATGAACTAACAACTACATGTGATAATCTATAGATTTCAATAATGAAAACATTCAAATTTTCTAAAAACAAAAAGGAATATTATCAAATAATGGTTGTTGTGTGATTGAATATCATTCTGTAATATTACAATTTCCAAAGTTGTCTATTAATAATTTTTCAATAATTATTTATAACTTAGTTTTTGAATCCCATTGTAATACCACTTGAAAGTTCGTTAAGGTTGTTAAACCTCTAAGAACTAACTCGAGGTTAACCAAGAGGGGTGAATTGGTAATTTGAAAATTTTTTAAGAAAAAAAAAATTTATACTTTTTCAAACATTAAAATTAAAAGATTTCTACAATAGAAGCCAAAGTGAATAAATTCACAGTAATAAAACAAATCAGAGTTTCTAACCACATAGTAAATCATAAAAACATATGGAAATTAAAATACAAAAAAGGAAAAGAATGAATACACCAGATTTTATAATGGTTCGATCAAATATGACCTACGTCCACTCTCCGTAGGCCTTTACTCTTGGTATTGCACTAAGCCTTTCAGTATCTCTCTTTTAGCCCCCAAAACTAGCCAGAGAAGCCCTTATCAAATCTCTTCCACCAACCCAGTGTGGCAGAGTATCTTAAATCTTTTTCACCCTCCTAGTGAAGGTATAAAACCTAAAATCTTTTTTCTCTCTCCTAGCGATGACAGAGAACCAAGAATCCTTTTACTCCCTCCTAGAGTTGGCAGAGAACCATGAATCTTTTTACTCCCTCCTGGAGTTGGTAGAGAACGACAAATCCTCTTACTCTCTTCTGGAGTTAGCTGAGAACCATGATCTAGTGGTGAAGAATGTCTACCCGAAGCCACTCAAGAATCCAAGAAGCGACCTTAAGAAGATTGGAAGGAACTTTGCTTTGAGTAACCTTGTAAAGCTCTCATAACTCCCCCTCATAAGAACTCTCCCACTCTTCTCTCCCAAATCTCTCCTCAACTCTCTCTCTAAGCTCCCTCACAAATAAATTAACAGTAAAATATTATCTTACAAGACCATGTAAGAGCTTAAATAGAAAGCCTCCAAAGATGCTCTAAATTATAATATGGCGTTTCTGATTATCCAGTATGATCTAAGATCATCATGTACAATTAGTTCAAAATAACATTTTCAACTAGTATGAATTATATTGATCTATACGATCAATTCAAGAAATTATACTTATCATCCTGTACGATCCTGCAATAGTCCTATATGATCAGTTCAAGAGATTGAACTAATCGTCCAGTAATATAGCTTGCAATTAAATATCATCCCATATAGAGATTTGTTCATACCTTATAAAGTTTGGGGATCATCCTGTATGATTAGTGAAAAATTATAGTTTTTCATCTTTGATGATGGGCAGTTTTTAATTATCATTCCATGTAAGAGTCGGGTCAAACTGTACGATTATCCTGTACGATCCGACTAAACATTTTAACTATAATTCAACACCCAATCACACAATTAATTTAGGCATGATTATCGTTGATCAGACAGTACGATGAAGTTTGTACAATACAATTAGATACAAATATTGAATGTTAGAATATTACCATAATTCTGATTGGCGGTTATTTTGCTAATTATAATTGATCATAATATATGATCTAGATCATACAGTATGATGAGTTTAATCACTCTTAATTAATTGAATCACCCTAATTAGGGTTTTCTATTTTAACAAATCATCCAGTACGATTAGTTCAAAAAATAGAAAATTTTTTAACTTACCAACTCGATCCCTTGAGTGTGTGTTACTTAGCTCAAGAAAGATAAAAGTACATTGATGTTGAAATTACAAACAGACTCAACCCTAGTCATCCTAATCATGAGCTGATTAAAGATACAAGTGAATGATGTACCTAAAATATTAGTGAGTAGGGAAAAATAGATATGCAATAGAATGAAATAGCATAGTAAAAAAAATCCAATAATATTTTTTATCATCAAAATCATAGGACTTGGGTCCATATTTGCAACATCTAACACTATATTAAATCCCTTAAGTCTCTTCGCCCTCTCATACATTCTCACCCTCTCTCTCCCTTGGTTTATGCTCTCTCTCTAAGATCTCTCATTGAAAAAACATAACCCTTGAGTACTAAAAGTCCCTTCTCAGAAATTATAAAAGAGTTTATAAAAAGGGTTTTAAAAAGTCCTAATTTTTAATTCATCAACCTTTGGCTGTACAACACAATACTTATATTGTATAGTACAATTAATTCCTTCTCTTTTGTACAATCCAAGATCATCCAATATGATCAATTTAATTGAATAGTAATTCATACAGGATGAATCTTGGGATGATTAATTATAGTCTTGAAGGTTGCTCTATCAATCATTTAGTATAATCAAGATCACATAGTATGATCATCAATCATAATGAATTCTGATTCAATTGCTTAATCATAAGGATTAAATTAGGTAAGATATTTAAACTCCATATAGTATGACCTAGTTTGTATAATAGGATTAGAATAACTTTTACATTTTGAATTATTACCTAATTTAAACGATAGTGAAGAAACTAAATATAACGGGTAATCATGTACGATGTTGTGATCGTATATTACAATTAGTTATAGCCCATTATAAATTAATCTCATTTAACTAAATATTTTAATTAATTTTTTATTATATTGATCACACAATACATTCAAAATTATCTAATTTGATCAAGATTGTCGAGTATGATCTTAAAAAAAATTAAAATATTTAATTGTACTCCCCCTTATGTGTGTGTGCAAGGTTGCTAAGCCAATATACATTTATTATAAATATAGAATAAGCAAACATGAAAATTATAAATTCTTTGAGATATGAATTGACTCACACACTAACATAACATCATCTTGAGCCTTGAATCCTTAGTCTTGCTTTGTGTATATTGGACCTAAAATGTTTATTAGTGTACAAGAAAAATATATACAGTGTATCAAGTAGGAAAAACTAAATAAATATTCAATAATATTTATAATCATTAAAATATAAGTTTGGGCTCCTAGATTGTAATAATTTTCTTCTTTTTTATGATGACAAATATTGTTTGTTAGAATTTTAAATTGTATATTAATTTTTAATTTCATGCTGAGCTCTCTCCTTTACTAAATGATTTATTTTAAAACTAGGGAGAAACATTTATTTATTATATTCACTTACTTTGTCATCAATTGGAATTTTACTGATGCCCTAGCCGCCCTCTGCTCTCTCGCTCCCGCCTCCGACTTTCCTTCTCTCCCGCGCTTCTCCCCTGGCTCTGTCAGCGGGAGAACCTCCTCCTCTTCACTTCATGATGGATTCCTCTACTCTAAACTTCCCATCATTGCCACGTTCATCTTTTAAAGCTCCGACACTTAACGAAAAAGGTGGAAAAAAGAAAAACCATCTAGAGAATATTTTTCTTCCTCATATAACATACTAAAGTCATTATGCACGGAAAGGAGTTGAACATTATTTGGAAGGATATAACTCTAAAGAAGTTCGTTGGAAGAGGAAGGATTTCATTCATAATAATGAAGAACATTTGCCAAGAAGATTAATTTATAACTTTACTATGGAGTGGAAGAAGTTATACTTTCAAAAACTTTCTAGTTGACTTTAGTACTTGATCCTTCATTTGCTTATTCCTCGGCAAATGCTTTAGTGAATTAAACTATAGCTACTTCCATTGGTGCCTGACTGACTTCCACCGCATCCATCTTAATACTCAGCTATGCAACTTCCAATGCTAAGAAAGTGACCCCTTGGTCAACTTCTACTCTCTACTCGGCTCTTGACGAGTTTATGGATCAATAGCTGACATCTCATCGAGGAACTCATTTACTGTAAAAGAACTACATGAAGTCAGCAATGTTAATAATAAATCGAATAATAATAATAATAAATAAATAGTAAATTTTTTAATAATATATTAAAAAATAAATACTAATAATAACAACAAAAATATTTTAAAAAAATCTAATTTTTTTCCGGGTGCTCATAAGTCTAAGAAAAAAAGAGTGGAGAGATTATTACATGCGGAGTCTGGGCACAACGAATCATTCGTTTTTCTCTCTGTGAACAGTAGAAGTATACTTAATATTTATTATTGTATTTTTACTATTCACTACAACACTTTTACTTTACACAGACAAAACAGGAGGGTTCTTTGTGTCCAATCTCCGCCCGTAATAATCTCTACTCTAAAGTGAGAGAGAACTCGGCATTGGCAAAGTAGAATTTTTAAAGACCTTCGCATATGAAAAGAATACTGGCCAGCCAATGACGTGAACAAAGCAGCAATCTCAGAACTCTTTGTTTCCTCAATCTTCACTCTACTGCTCCTCTTCTACATAGAAGAAATTCTTCTTTCTTATGTTTACCAAACAGTCTTACAACTATATCATATCATCCAAGATATTAATCATATTCCTTAACTTTTTTATAATTTAAAAAAGCAAAAAACTGCAAGGCTCAAGGAGAAACGAGAAGGCTAACTAGTTGACGAAAAACTTTATATTCGATAGGCCCAGAGTCTGCAATTTAAATATTGTGAAGAATTTATTTATTTTTAGAATATTAAACTGCTGAAAATAACCTATTTCATAGTTAACACGATACAATAATTCAAATTATCAGAAATGCATCTTTATCTTAAAATACTTGGTATTCATAGGTAGGTTTCAATAATAATCTCAATTGTAGCTCCATCGCCACCAACCAAAACCCCCATATAGAGTGTTGGTATGAATTTAGGCTTCGATTGGGATGACTAAAGTAGCTTTGTAGTACAAAAATTTCTAATTCAGCTCACTTTTGTACTAGAATGCTAGTTTAGAAAACATTAAGAAAGTCGCCCCAATCGAAGCCTTAATTTGACATCAATGTATAATAATTTTATTCTTAAAATTATCATGAAAATGCAATAATGAAAAATATGTTAGGTATGATGTAAACAATTTACCTAAGTACATTATGATATTTTTTATTGATGTATCTTAATAAAATACTTTGAAATGTCTGTATAAACTGAATGATCAAGCAATGAAATATTTTATTTGAATCATTGAATGGCAATGATGTGAATCTTTGAAGGTATTTGAGAATAGTATGATTGGTTGGTAGTGGATCCTTTGGATAAAGGGCCACAAATACTTCTGGCGGGTCAATGATCTTGATGGCTTCAGTTATCGTGGCCTTTGGATTGACTGAGATCCTTTCATGTTATGTAAGTGCTCACATAATCAGTTATATATTTATTAGTAAGTTCTAAAGGAAATCTAAAAGATTATCCACAATGAGCCGCATCATAAATAATTTGAGCTCTATTTTTCTTTGAATAATATGACTAAAGATTATATTATATCATATTTAAAATATATATGAGTAGAAATATATTTTAGTCATATTTTCAATAATATTTTTTAAATAATGATGGCGCAGCTCTATTGGAAGATAAGATCAAAGAAAGTTGCCTTAGATGGTTTGGCAACAAAAAAATGTAGGCCTTATGATGACTAGGTTAGGAGAGTAGATGTATTAGATATGACAAATTTTAAGAAATGTATAGAAAAAAAGACTTATTTAGAAAGTACTAGAAATGTCTTTTCTTTATTAGATTTAAATAAGAATTTCACTCTTAATAGGACACAAGAAATATTTATACTATATGCATCTTAAAATAAATTCAGTGATCTAATTAAAGTTTATTTTGAAAAAAGAAATTTTGAGTAAATCCTACCTTTTTTTTTTTACTTTGAATGCACCCTAAAGAAAATTGTGTAATAAAGAAATCTTTTTTGTTTGGCTTTGTGGGGTGAGATCCTGTTTTTTTCTCAAGTGTCGTATCTTTTCTTCCTTTTTACGGCACGTCATTTTGAAAGTTCAATTTACATAGAAAAATCCACTCTCCCTATCTCCGCTCTCCACCAACTTTGAAGAGGTAACGTAAGAAGAAAACGAAGTGGTTCTGAAGATTTCATTGTTGGCCTTATTAGATTTGTGCCGAGTTGCTTTCACATAACAAACACTCATCTTTTTATGCTCCACATATAAGCTTCATAATGTTATTTTGACCACTTTTCTCTAAGTTCAAGAGATTACTTACAAAGCATTTTAGCATGTTTTTTCTGATATAGGGTAGCTTGCAAGTGACAGGCATGAAGGATACCTGAAGTTACCTGACTGTAGCTATGTCTTTTTCATTGGTTTCTTCTTGTTGGGGTCTTTATCTCCTATGATGGACGACTATACCCTCTAATTGTTGAAATCAATTATAATTTGTCTTTATTTTTTCTTATTGTTATGCATAGAAAATGCATGCATGTGCACAATATGTAAGCCTCAAACCCTATAGAGAAGATGTGTATTCTTCGTGAAGTCATTCACAAAATTCTAGCCAAGTGGGATATATCATGATAGAGGAGATCACCTAATTTAGCTGATCATCTATATCACATAACCCAAAATGACTTGGGCTTAATTTGGGATAACTTTCTTACTGTTTTCTAAAATAGTTTTTTAGTATACAAATTTTTAAACTATAAAGTTTTATACTAGAAATTTTTTTTAGAAAGCAGTCACAAATGAAGCCTTAGACTTTGTTTGAGGTGGCTTTCTTAATGATTTCATAAAGTGGCTTTCTAGTAGAAAAATTTCTAGTTGAAGAAATTTTTGTACTAGAAAACTGCTTTAGAAAATAGTAAAAAAGTCGTCACAAACAAATCCTTAATCTCAAGAGTGCAAACTATCAAGGTATATCATAAAAATTGTGACTACCTTATCATCAATTTAGTTTAACTCCTTGAGGGCTAATCTTGAGAAATATTCTGATGACAATTAAACGAAAACTTAATGACAGTTGCAATTTTAATTCTTCAAAATTAGAACATGAATAGAATTTGGTATTTAGATCTTGTCCAATACTTGTTCAAATCCCATACAACACATATTGCACATTAACAAAGTATTTTTTCATTATTTTTTTCTTTTAATTATAAGTTACACATTATCTTCTGATCCAATTATGTAGCAATCATTTTTGTAAGATGTTTTTCAGTTAACGCATCTGGGATGGTTTTTTACTACTTCTTAAAATAACTTTTTAGTAAAAAATTTAAGTTTTTTACTAAAAAATTATTTTAAGAATAAGTAAGAAAACCATCCCAAATAACCGCCGGTTGTATAGTAATCCTTCCATGGGCTATTAACAACTCTACTTCACCATTTAAGCACATTTTGTGATATTATTTGTCAATTGATTTCTGTAAGACATGATCCACAATTTAAGCTGAACAACAGTTAAAAAATAATTTAAAAATAAATAAATATGATACGGTCAACTCTGCACAATTAAATTAAATTAAATTAAATTGGTTTGGAAAATCGAAGCAAGAATTCTTACCTATTATCTTAGTGGCTACTGCTGGCATTAGCCAACAAAATGGCAACACCTGTGAATCACTACTTCTAATAGCTGCTGCTGCTAGCACTTTTTAAATTGCAAGGGTTCATCCTGTTTCTCGGGTCTATATATGTTTATTTTTTATTTTATTAATTTTTTACAAGGTTAAAATAATTACTGTATAAACAGTTGATAATTTTTGTTTACTATATAAAAAGTTGATAATTTTTGTTTGAATTTTTTTATTATTATAAGTAAATTTGACATTTTTGTATGTCACATCGTTCTCTTCGAGGAAAGGATGAGAGATTATTACATGCAGAACCCGGACTGGAGATGCGTTTGGATTCTATGAGTGTGCTCAGTAAAAGCATAGTATGCACTATAACAGTGTTTTTACTGCGCACACTCACAAAATCAAGACGGATCTCTCGTACGGACTCCGCACGTAACAATCTTTCCTAAAAGATTTTTTTTTTTTGTAATTGCATGTAAAGTCTCTTCCTTGTATATTTAAGGAAATATTTGATACATGAGATTCCATTCAATTGCTAGTTCAATTTATTTTGAATACTATATTAGAATTGAGTTCTTTACTACATTTTTTTTTATTTAAGAAATGACAATTAACAACTATTTACACTCTTTTGTAAATTAAAAATGACTGATATTGACTAGGGTTGTCAATATTTGACACGACACAAAAATCTATCCTGAAACCGACCAAAAAATTTCTGGCTAGACCCGACCCTATTTCAAAAGGGTTGGGTTTGGGTTCTCGGATTCGACCCCTTTGAAAAGTAGGGTCGGGTTTGAGTTGACCCATTGGGTTTTCGGGTCAAAACCCATTTGAAATGAGCTGACTGCGCTGCCCGAGCTTGTCGGCGGCTGCCCACTCGCCTGCTTGAGGCTGCCTGCACCAGCTAGAGTTGCACCAGAAGCTAACTGGGCCTGCCAAGGCCTGTCCGCGCCCACCCGAGGTTGCCCTCGTCAGCTCGCGCCTGCACACGTACGCCCAAGCCTACTCGCCGGCATTAGCGTCTGTGCCCGCACGCCGTCCCGCCATCCTTGGGTCAACCGTGGCAGGTCAGGTCAACCCGGTAACATGATGGGTCAGGTCCAGGCTTAAATTTCTGACCCGTTTGCATAACCGGATCGCTTAGGGTCGACATGTTTGAACTCAGGTTAATTTAATATTTGACCTGAACCCAACCCAAAACTCAATTTTGACACCCCTAATCTTGGCATATATGACTAGCTAGGATTATTGAAACTTTGAATTTCCTATTAGAAAACATTATTAATGTAATAAGGGTATTTCATAACTTCTTGAATAAATACTAAAGAAGTTGTGGCAAGAATCTTGTACTAAATTTTAATTGTGAAATGTAGTTGGCATAATAAATTAAAATAAAACTATAACTATATTTTAAATATATTCAAATGTGTATTGATGCATCATCGAAACTTTACTTGATTGGACTTAAAGTCAATCTCGATGCACATTTCAATTGAAATTTTTTAAAATTAAATATAGGATTGCCTAAATTTTGATTTTAACAAACTTATAGTCAAACAAAACAAAATTATTTTTATCCAAGTCCAAATAAGCCTAGATGAAGAGCTTAAAAAAATTTAAAATTTTTGGGATGTTAATTTATGGACTAAATGATTTCCAAATTTGGTATGCTTATAGTCAAATCGAGTATCTCAATAAAATGAATCCAATGAGTACAAGATAAATAAAATTTTGAAAATAGTAAGGCACTTAAATGTTGAATGGATGCTCTATGATCAACATAATTATTAAGGATCGGTCATTGGAGTATTCCAGATTTTCTACACAATGACGAGTATGCCGCTCTAGAAAAAAAATATAAATAGACCCTCACTCTTTACAAGAAGGAGTGCCCATTGTTTAGAGATTCAAGATAACTTAGAGGCTTGAAGAACCTCAAATATCCACCACGCTCGTCAGACCACCTCCACCCAACAACTGTTATTAGACTACTTTTGCCCGACCATTGTCATCAAACTGCCACAACCCAATCTCCACCATCACTATACTGCTAGCATTGAACCACCACAACCAAATCATTATTATTGGGTTGTTGTTGCACAACCAACATTGCCAGATCATTATCACGTAGCCATAATAATTAGAATTCGCTTTTATCTCATACAAACTTTGCAATATTCTATGTTAGTGCCTCATAATCATAGAATCTTATCACCACCAAATTAAGAGATGGGAAAATATTTAGAATTAATGCTCATATAGGGGAATCATTTTAGTGGATGAGGCCCATTGATCTTTTTCTCTTTTTTTTTTGGCTTTTCCACATAAACACTTTGGTGATACCCATGTTCTTTTGTTTATCCGTTTGATTGTTTGATCTTTATGTAAAGCTAAGATGCAAAATTCTGTCTCTCTATTTCTTTGAGTTTTCTAGTATGCAATATTTTGATGTCATTTCAAAATGAAATCATTTAGCTCCTATAAGGGGCTCCTCAGCCAACATCAGCTTGGTAAGTGACCCACCTCCCTCAAAATCAGCTACTAGTTAGGATTATTCAACTTGAGAACATTAGTACATAATCCCCTTATCATTAGACAATGGTTTCTCCTTTATCATAGTAGGATATCAATCTCATTGACACAATTAGTTCTACATATCCATCTTATGTAGCCCTACCAGCCTGTGCTTCTCTAGCAATCATTAGGAACTCAGCACAACCTCGACTCATTGTCACCATGAATAATACCCTATATAATAAACTATAAAGCTTAGTATAAGAGGAATTTTTCTTTACTGCTTGGTTTCGGCTCCCTTTTTGAAATATTTTTTTAGGATTCATCATCTTTAATTGAACCTATCCCTCAACACACAATTCCAATGAGCTTTAAGTTGTCTAGCATAGACTCTTATGAACATATCAATCATTACAGGATCATCATGAAGATTCAATGATTCTCAAATGCTCTCCTCTATCAAATCTTTTCTATTACCCCCAAAAGACAAGCTCATATATAACTATTCTCTTTTCCATGTGGGCGATCATCCCCCTTTCACCTAGCTTGACAAACTCTTTATCAAATAATTTGTAGGCAATAAAATAATTTTCTATGAATCTTCTCACATATTAAACATTTGTTTTAATGAGGGAGAGTCAATAAAGAAGTACTCATAGATGTTCTCTTTTAAAGCTTGCCAAATCCAAGGAGTACATATTATATAGTTAAGATGGGTTTTCTTAGGGTGGCTCCATCCTATTATTTTATATTCATCATAGATGAGAGATATATTTCATTTTTATCTTGACATAATCCATCATATAGAAACACAAATCTTAGATGATAAGGATGTTAATTAATACCCATAAAAAATAATTTATGCAACTAACAAGAAAACACAAAATATACCTAAAGGTACTAATTAGTTATATCAATGCAAAAGTAAGAGAAACAAAGGAATCATGACCTCCCCCATGATCAACACACTAATAATGTGAGCTTCAACCTGAAAAGGAGTACAAACAATCTAACACATCCCATAAGTAATATCCTGATGGTCGTATGTGATGTATAAACTATTAAGTATCTAAATATAATAAAGCTATACTCAAGTAATAAAGAGCAATGTTTTCATTTTGATCATACCACAAAAACACCATTGAAGCATGCAAGCATATCAAAAAAGTAATTAATAGGCTGATTAGATAAGACTATCTTGGTCGATTCATTCAAAAACAACTCACTATATGGATTGCTACCATTGGGAGGTAGCTAGCATGGAAATCATAATATGGCAATTACTAAATGAATGGTAAGATTAAAACCTTCCAAAGGCATGTTAATATCTAACCAAGTCTTCATCTTTATATTGGAGGAGCTAGTGTCAAAGAATTCTTATGTTAATCACTCTATTTATTTTGATAACTCTAACTTAGAAGGGGTCCAAATTCCACATCCAATCCATATACCATTAGCACAAGGATTATGAACCATTTATAATATATAAAGAATTATGATTAATAATGGGAGCTCCATTGATGTTATGATCTATGTCTCCTTTCTTAGTATGGGTTATAAAAAGGACCGATACAAGTGGAAGGTATAATCATTTTCTCTGTTACACTTGAATAAGTCTCATGATAAGAGACTCAATCAATCTACTTTGTATTGGTCAAATCAAATTCAACATACAATGCCATCTTTGGGAGCCCTCTCTAGTCAATCAATGAAGCTACTACTATTGTTCTCTACCTTAAGTTAAAGCTCTTAATTTATATCAAGATCATCGTAGTGTGTAGAAATCAACATAAGGTATAATAATGTTACCTCAGACTTGCTCAACCCTATCCATCAGTGACATTTAAGATTTAGAATTTTGAACTTATAGATAAAGACATCTCCCAAAGAACAACTTTCTAAAGAAAGTTTAACTTATACCATTATATCTAAAGAGTATACTTCACATACAATACAAATCAATACTCTACCATTTGATGAGCAGAAGCTAAAATATGAAGATTTCTTATGAGTGAACATAGATGCCTTTCTTTTACCTCAAAATAAGCATACGTTTCTTCATGATAGATCTAAGATGTAAACCAATCAACTAAATGAAGTGAAATCATACACCAGATCTACAACAAATAATTAAACATGCATAGAAGCTAGATTCATGTGATAATTACACTTTCCAACTTGGATTGCAAATGTTGACATACTTAATAAGGCCAATTTCACTAAGAGAATATGCGTTGATTATACTGACTTTAACAAAGCTTGCCCTAAAAATAATTTTCCATTTTTTCATATAGATTAATTCATTGATGTTACATCTAGAATTAAATACTGAGCTTTATAGATGCTTATTCTAGTTAAAATCAAATAAAGATGAACCATGTGGACCATGAAGTAATTGCTTTTAGATAGACATGTTTACCAAGTCATGCCTTATAAATTGGAGAATGTTGTATTTACCTTCCAAATTCTCATAAATAAGATATTCCAATACCTTATATGGTGTATATTTTAATGACACATTGGAATAAGATTAAGAAAATTATAATATATCTTTAATTTAGAGTAATACTTTTATATTTTTTGATGTCAAAATATGCGATTGAATCTAGCCAGATGCAATTTTAAAGTCTTATCAAAAACTTTTTTTAGATTCATGGTCATCCATCATGAGATTGAATCCAATCATAAGAACATCAAGGTAATCAATAATATACTATTCCCATTAAATATTTAAAAGTTGTAGGTTCTGAATGGTAGAATGGTAGCTTTTTCTTACTTATTACCTTGATCTGGAGACAAATATTTACCATTCTTTAATATACTAAGGGGCACCTACACCTTCTTTTTCAATTGATAGATGAGTGCCACGCAACTTTTGCTTCAAAATATACTTGCATTTCAATTGTTAATAATACAATGATATATATTACACTTTAACTCATTATCTCTCCTCGTAGTATAATATTAGACCTAGTATAAGAGGAGAATGTAGTATATTTAACTATATTTTATCTTAGAAAGATATTTTATAGCACAAAAGGGCTTTACTCATTAGGTGATAAAATAGCATCAGCCTTAGTATTTTCAACAAGAAAAATAGAGCTATATTTTTATTCTCACATCATTAGTGTCTATACCCACCTCCCATTAATGAACAAACCTTCAAAAACTAGGGGCTTCAAGAAGATTTATCATGTAGTTAATGAATGTTGGATAGTTTAATATTAATTTCTTCCCTAGATTATATAACAAGTTGCAAGTACCTACAAAATTTATGGTCAACTACACCATCCCTTTCTCTCTCAATCCACTTACTCTTTCACCCCCATTTCCTTTTTGGTGGTTATATGTTGATGGGGCTTTAGAAAGCTTTGGTAGGAAAAAATCCTACTTGTCTCCTTCAAATAAGCCTTAGACTATGAGCTCCACTTAAACTTATTTTCAACTAATATTGTTGAGTTTAAAGCCCTCATTAAAAGACTAAAATTTACCATTGATTGTGAAGTTTAGAACCTAATGATTCATACCAACTTTAACTTGTAGCTTCCTAGAACGAGGGAGACTTTGATGGTTAAATTTATAAGTGGAACAATATTATCAATTAGAAAAGTTACTCTTACTTGCATAAAGACAAATAAATTCATCCACATACTTTAGGATAAAGCACATTTCTGATTCATTATCCAAGTAACAAGTATATGTAAGTTTATCGATAAAAAAATATCTCTTTCAGAAAAGGTGTATTAAAGAGATAGGAGTTTTCAACATTAAAGGTACATGAGTAATAAAATCCATTAAAGAACCAAGAGTGCCCTTTTAAATTGACCCCATCATGTATTTCTTATTAAATATACATTGCCTGAAGACCTAATAATTGATATTTGAATTTAAATATTTGCTATAAACTTTTTCATTATAGGTGATGAATTATACGAGGCCTTTATTAGGTCATACCTCAAATGCCTCCCACTATTAAAAGATGATTATATACTACTAATGGAGTTCACTTGTGCATGTAGACAAGCAAGGATTTATTACAAACTGAGTAATAATTGCTTGTTCTATCAATGTTGATTGATTCTTAGGTTTTCTTTGACATTTTAATAATGGAAGCCCACTAAAATGTATCTTAGTGGGCTCGTTAAATCAAGTAATAAAGTGTTGAAGTAGAGTATCGAACACTTAAGGAAGTGTTATTCTTACTTGTAATAAAAACTACCACTGCTTACTCTAAATGCATTCTTGCAGATCTAGGCTAAAGTCTTTTCATTTTGATGATACAAACATAAGTGTTTTTATTTAATATGCTATCTCCTAATAATTAAAGTTCATTGCATATATATATATATATATATATATATTTTCTCTATTGAATAATAACATTTCAAGTCCACAAGCTCACTCTAAAGCTAGCTCAAGATCTGGTAAACTAGGATTGAGTCGAGTCTATATTTTTAATTTAAATGATTGTTCTACCTTTTTTTTTAGTCAATTATAATATGGTGGATCCTAAAGCTAAGTAACCTTGCACACACACACTCAAGGGAGTGACTAAAGGTAGATAAGAAAATTAATTTTTTTAAGCAAATTGTACATGAAAATTTTGGATCATCTTGGATGATCTATTCAACTCTCAATCCTAATTAGGGCATCTGGGTCATATAAAACTGATTAATTAAATCATCCTAGATTATACTCCCATCATCCTAGATGATATTCTTAAATAAAAAAAAACCAGCCGCTAAACTCATTTAGGCAATATTTTAAACTCTCAAATTTACACTAATCATATAGGACGATCCTAATCATCTTAGACAATTTATACCAATCAATTTTTAATTGATCAGATGATTTGAAGAGTAATTAAGGTTAGATTAATTGATCATATCATCAGGGATAATTGTAGAATCGTACTGGATGATCTGTAAGAAAAACCTTAATTTTCTCCTAAATCTCTTGAACGTCCTAAACTATATACTAGATGATAATGTTTGATTTTAAACTAATCATACATGACAGTTGTAACATTGTCATAAATGATCAGTTATATTTCTACAATCATCCCAATTTATCTCCTGGACGTCCCAAACTATCTACTAGATGATAATGTATGATTTTAAACTAATCTTATACGATGATGATGTCCATATCATTATGGATAATCAGAACAAACTTTGTGTTTTAATCATACAAGAAACCCAGATCATCCTAGCTGGAAGGGCTAATTTAAACTAATCATACAGAATAATATGTTGATTGTCCTAGACAATCTTTGACGGTCAAGTTAAAAATTAGGGCATTTTTAAGGCCTTTTATTTAAGATCTTTTAATTATTAATGATATGATTTTTTTATTTTTATCCTGACCTAAGAGAGCTTAGAGAAGGAAAAGGAGATCTTGGAAGAGAGAGAGAAAATAATTATGAGGGGAAGTTTGTAAAGTGTTCATAAAAGGTTGCTCCAAGTAAGGATTCAAGTTATATTCTCTAATCGTCATCTTTGGCTCCTTAATGGCTCTAGGGAGGTCTTCATCAGCACTAGATCAAGGTTCCATTCCTGCTTCAGGAGGAAGTAAAAGGAGTTGTGGTTCTCTTGCCTGCTTCAGGAGGAAATAAAAGGAGTTGGGGTTCTCTTCCTACTTTAGCAGGATGCAAAAGGACTCTAAGTTCTCTGCCTCATTGGGGTCGATGAAAAGATTTTATAAGGGCTTTTCCACCTTGATGTGGGAGCAAATGGAGTGACACTATAGTTTTAGTGTTATACCTGGAGGGGAGGCTCCAGAGAGTGGATGTAGGTTAGGTTGACCAAACCACTATAAAATTTTATGTGTTCTTTCTATTTTTATTCATGCACTTAATTTCTATATTATTTACTCTTAATTATTTATGTGGTTGAAATATCATAATTATTTTTCTGTGAAATTATTCTACTTCCACTTTGGGATAAAAGTAGTTTGTTTTAAAATATCATAAATCTCGGAAAGGTTTTCCTTATTTTGTAAGTTAAATTTTTTAAACCACCAATTCACCCCTCCCCCCCTCTTGGTTATCCTCGGGCTAGTTCATAAGGGCTTAACAACCCTAATGAACGTTTAAGTGGTATTAGAGAGGGATTCAAAATACCAAGTTTTAGAAAGCTTTTAATTAAAGATCTATTGCTAACTTTAGTAACTGCAACACGTTGAAAGGGTATTCCATTACTCGACCACCCTTATTTAATAATATACCATTTAAGTGTTTGAAAACTTGCATGTCCACCTTTTTACAATCTATAAATTATCACATGTGGATGCTTGTAAAACAAGGTTATTATGTGTGAAGTTAATGTCATAAAAACTAAACTTTCATTTTTTGAATGGACTTTTGATGATAAAGATCTAGCACATCTTAATGCAAAATGTTAAACTATTTTTTATATGCACTAAAATATGAAGATTACATGCATGTTTCAACATATACAACTGGTAAAAAAATTTGTGATATATTATGCATTACTTATAAAGGCACAAGTGAAGTTAAGCAATCTATTTTAAATATTTTACTTCTTGACCTTGAACTTTTTTGCATAAAACCTAGTGAGTCATTATCTAAAATGTATACTAGGTTTGAACAAATAATCATCTCCTTGCATGCCTTAGGGAGAGAGCTAAAAAACATGAGAAAGTTAACAAAATTTTGAAATGCTTACCTTCTTCCTTTGATACTAAGATTACTGCTATAACTAAATCTAATGATATGAATGTTTATTCTATAGATAACTTACTTGGATCACTCATTATTTACAATAAGGAGTGAACCAAAGATAACTTGATGTAGGGGAGAAAAAAAGGATAAAATTGTAGGCTTGAAGGCTAATGATTCTGACACTGATACTTTTAGTTCTGAAAGTGATGACATTGCATTAATTACTAAGCAATTTAAGAGCATCTTAAGGATAAAGGAAAGGGAACGTCATAAATGGAAAAAAGGTAAGAACTATAAGAATTATAAAGTTTCTTCTAATATTATCTACTTTGAATGTAGAAAGCTAGGGAATTTAAAGTATGATTGACCAACTCTGAAAGCTCACCTAAGAAAGGAGAAGGGTGAAGAAAAGCCTAAGTTTAGGAAGGATAGAAATGGATCTAAAAGGCTTTTTGGGTAGATTTTGTATCTAACTCCTCTTAAACTGACGTTGAAGAGGAGACAACAAACTTGTGTTTGATGGCAGATAATCATCTTTGTCACTCTGACTATGAAGAGGAATGTAAATTAATATATGATCAATTGCTTGATGTTTCTGATAAAATTCATTCATCTTATAAAAAGCTTAAAAAACTGCATGGTAGTCTGAAACTGGAATTTCTGAACTTATAAAAAGAGCATGAAGTTTTGATTAAAAATCATTCAACACTTGATATCAATCACATGATATTATTTGATGAATTTGATGCTTTGAACAAAAAGAATTCTGAATTGACTGTTGAGCATGATTCCCTGAAAAGTTTATATGTTGAGCTAAAAATTGCATATAAAGACTTAGATATTATTGCAACTGATTTAGATAGTAAGAAGCATACTTTAAAAATAGAAATTTCAATTTTTGAAAATACAAATAATTTTTTAGAAGCTCAATGAACAGCTTTCAAAGAAAATAAAAAGCCACCCGTAATGCTTGAGTTTCATAATCCATCAAATCAACATGCATCATTCAAACTTAGGAAAATGCACTATAACCTGAGTAGATTATTAAACCTTTTTCTTGGAGTCAGATGTTTTTCATGTGGTATGTTATAATATATTTTCCACACATGCACCATTCACCATAGAACACATTTGATATGAAGACCCAAATTGCATGATCCACAGCATAACACACATTCATTGCATTCTTCTTTCCAAAAGAATGGACCCAAACTTGTTTGTGTTCCTAAATCTAATATTTGAAGATTTTGTAGGTGTGTTCTCACACAAGACCTCATGAGAGAATTGTTGCAGATATATGGTTTATGATTTTGATGATAGCAAACATTCCTTATTTCTCTACGATTGTCTTATGTGCTATAATTTCAGGTCCACACGATCAGACTGCAATCTGGAATCAGCTCAAGATTGGGTAGACTATGTCTGTGTTAGTTTGTAATCTTTTTCCTTTCTTGAGTCTATTGTAATTGATGTGGCATCTGATGATTTGTAACTTGGAAGATTTTCTGTTGTGCCCTAAAAGATTTCTATTTTTGGTAACATCATCCGGGACGATATTTATATCGTCCGGACGATCTGCAAAAAGTAGAAACCCTAATTAGGACATCCTCATTAAAGCAGTCGTCTTTATGCAAAACACATCGTCCTAGACGATTTTGTATCGGCCAGGACAATCGGCTCAATTCAGCAAGAATCTGCCGCTATATCTAGTTAGGAAAATCTTATTTTTGGATATTTTCCTGATATATCGGCCTGGACTATAAAATATCATCCTGGCCGATCCAGGTCAATTTTTCCAAAATTTCTCAAGCAGTTTTGGAAAGCAATTAACGGGGATTTCGTCCAGGCCGATCGCAAGATCATTTGGGATGATTAGACATTGTCCAGCTTCATTTCAGGGCTATATTCAGGACGATTTTCCTCATATTTAAACTAATCGGCCAGAACGATATGCCTATCGTCCTGGACGATAATGGCAGAAACTTGCATTAATGAGCTCATTTTGAGAGCTTCTATTTAAACTATAGCAAGGCACTTTGTAAGTGTCTTTGGCAGCCATTGTAGCTTCGTTCTTGTGGGAGAAACTTGAAGAGAGAGCTTGAAAGGGAGAGAGGAAAGGGTGGAGTTTGAGAGGGAGAAGATCCTGTGAGGGGGAGGAACTCAAGGGAGTGTGGAGGGGATTCCACACGGTTGCTCCGGCGAACTCGCACCTTAGTACCATCGGATTCAATGCTTGTCTCGAGGTAAGTTCACCAAAGAAGAAGATCTCCTTGGTGTCAAAGGACCCGGCGACTCCGCCGCACTAGGGAAGGTGGAAGTGAATCTATAAGGGCTTGTCCGCCTAGCTGTGGGGGCTAAAGGAGAGACACTTTTGTAGTGCAATACTTGGAGGGTGCCTCCAAGGAGTGGACGCAGGTTAAGGTTTGACCGAACCACTATAAATCCAGTGTGTTCTTTTCTTATTATCGCTTACGCATTTATTTTTCTTCCGCACCTTTTTTGTGTTGATTTTGGTTTCGGTTTCTATCTTTGTTTAAAAGATTCTTCTTTTTCAAATCAACTCTCTCTTTATTAGCCTTGGTCCAGTTCCTATAGGGCATAATATCCCTAACGAACTTTCAAGTGGTATCAGAGCAAGTTCTCATAAAATAAGTTTTTAAAAGCTTTTGAATTTTGATCAATGGCTAATCATACTATTGCGGAAGGTTTTTCAATCACCAGACCTCCTTTATTTGAAAATATGTCATTTGATTTTTGGAAAACTCGCATGTCTATTTTCTTGCAATCAATTGATTTTCGCATGCGGCATATGATTTTAACTGGTTATTCATCACCGTCACGAATTGTTAATAGAGTTAAAATTGATATTTCTTTTAGTCAATGGAACAGGGAAGAACAACTTAATGCTCAATTGAATGCAAAGTCTTTAAATTACTTTTTCTGTGCTTTAAATTCTGA
>NW_021318832.1:198418-211692 GCF_001605985.2 Dendrobium catenatum | reverse complement strand
TTTTAAACTAATCGGCCTGGACGATCGTGATATCGGCCAGGACGATGTAACCAATTTTCTTCTGATCGTCCCATATCGTCCCGGGCTAATGAGCTTAATTTATACTGATCGGCCTATCGTCCTGGACGATAATGTCGGCAACTTGCATTAATGAGCTCGTTTTTAGCTCTTCTATTTAAGCTTTGTCAAGGCACTTGTTAAGTGTCTTTGGCAGCCATTGTAGCTTCGTTCTTGTGGGGGAAACTTGAAGAGAGAGCTTGAAAGGGAGAGAGGAAATGGTGGAGTTTGAGAGGGAGAAGATCCTGTGAGGGGGGACTCAAGGGAGTGTGGAGGGGGTTCCACACGGTTGCTCCGGCGAACTCGCACCTTAGTACCAACGGATTCAAGGCTTGTCTCGAGGTAAGTTCACCAAAGAAGAAGATCTCCTTGGTGTCAAAGGACCCGGTGACTCCGCCGCACTGGGGAAGGTGGAAGTGATTCTGTAAGGGCTTCTCCGCCTTGCTATGGGGGCTAAAGGAGAGACAATTTTGTAGTGCAATACTTGGAGGGTGCCTCCAAGGAGTGGACACAGGTGAAGGTTTGACCGAACCACTATAAATCCGGTGTGTTCTTTTCTTATTATCGCTTCCGCATTTATTTTTCTTCCGCACCTTTTTTTGTGTTGATTTTGGTTTGGGTTTTTGTCTTTGTTTAAAAGATTCTTCTTTTCCAAATCAACTCTCTCTTTATTAGCCTTGGGCCAGTTCATATAGGGCCTAACTTCCCTAACGAACTTTCAAGAATGTGGTACCTAGAAAGTGGATGTTCAAGCCATATGATTGGAGGTGATAATCAATTCATTTCACTAGAGGCCGGGCCTGGAGGTAAGGTCGCTCTTATTGACAACACCACTAAAAAATTTGTGGGCGCAGGTATAATCGGAAAGTCTAAGAACCTTTTGATTGAAAATGTTTTACTTGTTGATGTCTTAAAAGATAATTTACTCAACATGAGTCCCCTCTGTCATAAAGGATTAATCATAAAACTTTTATCAAACAATTATATTATAAGCTTAAATAATAATATTGTTTTATATGGAAAAAGGATCAAAACCATCTACATTCTTGATTTAAATAATATTGAATGTACTGCTTCATTTTTCTTAAAAATTATTTTTGATGAGTCTTGGATGTGGCATAGAAGGTTCTGCCATGCTAGCATGAAAATACTTAGAAAAGTAACCTAAATGGACTTAGTAATAGGAATCCCTAAGCTTGAATTCATAAAGGACCACCAGTGTGATGCCTGTCAATTAGAAAAATAAGTTAAATCATCTTTACATTCCATTCAAGATATTAGCACATCTAAACATTTAGAAGTCCTTCATGTGGATTTATTTAGACCCATTAGCATTACAAGCTTAGGGGGAAAGGTCTTTGGGTTTGTAATAGTCTATGACTACTCTTGGTTCACTTGTATTAGATTTATGTCACATAAAAGTAAGTCAATTAATGAATGTAAATCTTTCTCCACCTGGATTAAAAAAAAACTAGGTTGTGATATCTTGACCATCCATAGTGACCATGGTGGAGGGCTTGAAAATAATAAATTTAAAACTTAATGTGAGGAGCAAGAGATTAGTCACAACTTCTCAGCTCCTATAACCCCTCAGCAGAATGGGGTAGCTGAAAGGAAGAACATGATCTTAGTGGAAGCTGCTAGCGCCATATTTGTTGAGAATTCACTTAAAAAATACTTATTAGCATAAGCGATGAACACATGTTTTTATGTGTTGAAAAGAGTGAATATTAGATCCAAAATGAATAAGACACTCTATGAGATCATTAAGGGTATGACACCCCAATATTTCTCACCTCCATATCTTTGGTTGTAAGGTTTTAATTCTAAATAATGGGAAATAACTCTAAGGAAAATTTGATAAAGGAATGTTATTAGGCTATTCAATTAAAAGAAAATCTTATAGAGTGTTTAATAAGAGAACATTGGTGGTGGTAGAGACTACTAATATAATGTTTGATGAATCTGATTCTGAGAAGTTTAAGATTAAGAAAGAAGATGAAGTAGGTGAGATTACCCAAGGAGTAGAAACTATAAATCTTAAGGAAATGGTAGAACCTCAACACACTTTGCTTAGAGATTAGAAATATTTTTTGAGTTATCCTAAAGAACTGATCTTAGGAGACCCCTCTGAAGGAGTTAGAACTAGGCATGAACTTAGAAAAGAAGTTAACAACTCAACCTTCATCTCAAATAAATGAACTCACCAACATCAATCAAGCCCTTTCTGATGAATTATGGATCCTAACTATGCAAGAGGAATTAAACTAATTTATTAGGACTGATATCTGGGACCTAGTAGAAAGACCTAAGGACTAAAGTGTAAGAGGAACCCAATGGGTCTTTAAGAATAAAATGAATGATTCTGGTGTGGTGGTTAGGACTAAGGGAAGATTGGTTGTTAAGGGGTATAATTAAATAGAAATGATTAATTTTGAAGAGACTTTTTCCCTTGTAGCTTGATTGGAAGCTATTAGAGTGCTACTACCCTTTGTTTATTATAAGGGATTTAAGCTTTTTCCAAATAGATGTCAAAAATACCTTTTTAAATAGGGTAATAAAAGAAGATGTGTTTGTAGAGCAACCCTCAGGCTTTAAGAATTCTCAATTTTCAAATCTTTTTTTTTTTCAAATTAAAAAAGGCTTTGTATGGATTAAAATAGACACCTAGGGCATGGTATGAGAGGCTTAGCACATTCCTATTGGAAAGGGAGTTTGTTAAGGGGAGTGTAGACACCACCCTTTTTTTGAGGAGGGTAAGATATAAATTACTCATTATACAGATCTATGTTGATAATATACTTTTTTGATCTTTTGATAAAAATTTATGTGATGATTTTTCTAAAATAATGAGTAAAAAATTTGGGATGAGCATGATGGGAGAATTATCCTTCTTTTTAGGGTTTAACATAAGATAAATGGATTATGAAACTTTTTTAATTAATTAAAATACATTAAGGACATCTTGAAGAAATATGAAATGGATAAAACCAAGCTAATAAACAATCCCATGAGTTCCAATGTTAATTATATAAAGACTCAAATGGAAAATGAGTTGATCAAAAGAAATATAGAGGAATAATTAGATTATTCCCTTACTTGATAGCTAGCAGACTTGATATAATATTTAGTATGTGCTAGATTTCAAGCTGATTCGAAGGAGTTCGACTTGACTACAGTTAAGAGAATCCTTAGATATCTCTTAGGAAACCAAAATTTAGGAATTTGGTATTCAAGGCATAACATTTCTTTTGAGATTATAGGATATTCTTATTCAAAATTTGAAGGGTATAGGGTGGATAAAAATAGTACCTCTTGAATGTGTCAATTCATAGGATAATCCTTTATCTCCTGGTCTAGTAAAAAATAAAACTCTATTGCGCTTTCTACTATTGAAGCTGAATGCATAACCTTAGAAAGTTGTGTGACCCAAGTCCTTTGGTTAAAGCAAAAGATTATGGATTTAGGATTACCTGCATGCACAATGTCAATTCTATATGATAACACTAGTGCCATCTGCATTTCTAAAAATTCTAGCCTATCCAATATTCTAGAACCAAACACATTGACATAAGGAATCATTTTAATAAGGAGCATATTACTAAAGGAGACATTGAGCAACACCATGTAGCAACTGAAAACTAATTGGTTGATCTCTTTACTAAACCAATGGTCTTACAAACTTTCAGCATCTTAAGGACCAGATTAGGTGTCATAGAAATAAATGCATGAACTTGATGATTACAAAACTCTGAATATTTTATTTTCTGATCTTTCTTCTATTTTTGTTTGCTTGTTTATTTTTTTATGTGTTACAGTTTTCCGTATTTCATTTTTGTGTTATTCTTCCCTTCAGTTTTTTATTGGACACTATTGGAATGATATTTTTGCCATTTTTCTATTTTTAAAAATTTTTAAATAATGATTGATATTCCTAAATTAGTTAAAGGAAGAAACGCTGTTGTTTGATTCTCTTCCTCTAACTCCTTTAGTGGTGTAATTTCTTTTCAAAGCAAAAAATCTATTTCAAATTAATAATTGGACTTTCAAATTGAGATATTTTTTATCTTCTTACATTAATCTATCTCATAAGAATAATGTTCAAATTCATTAAATTACTTTTAAACGTTATTGATTAAATTTTTATATTTATCATATGAATATGATTCTGCTTTGTGGTCTACTCCTTATATTAAAGAGTGAGTTTTTCTTCTCTATTAACTGGATGTTATTCTCATAATTGGGATCCTTTAAAGGTTTTGAAAGGGATCTAGCTTGTAAAAATGACAAGAGGAATAAAATAAGCCCAAAAAGAAAAACTAAAAAGATGTGTAATGATCGCCAAATAATTGAAAGATATACAAAGTGTATCAAAAATCAAAATATGAACAAAGTATGCTAAAATTTGATAAGAGGCACAAAATGATCCCATAAGAAATCAAGTTTCCTTTTATTTCAAACCTTTAAATTTTAGAAGAATTTATGTGTCACTTGATATCTTCAAAGACTTATTTTTTAAACTCATGATCGTGACTAATTACTTTGCTATATTATTCTATATGATAATTTTTCTAAAATGAATTTTTGAACATATCACTTTTCTTATTTGATTTCTTTTTCTAAGTTAGATTTTTATTTTCAAAAGATTTTTTACCTTGTAAGGAGTCTGAGCTGGGGTTAACAGGCTCTATCATTCTATCATTTTTCAGATTTCGGCGATGTTAATTAATTTCTTACTAATTTTTAATTCATTTATATGGGAAGTTTATCATTTTCTAGTATTGGTAAAAAAAAGTTATTTTCTACTCTTTTTATTATCTTTTCATTATGTTTTTAACTTATTTTTTATTATGTGCTAGTTTTTTTATTTTTGGGACCCCTTATGATCAACTTTATCCATCATCAGAATTTTCAATTTTTTTTATTCACATCTTCCTGGACAATTTACTATCATCCTGGATGATATCATCAATTCACTATTCACCATTCATCTAACAACTAATCTGACTCTATTATTTGAGATCACCCTAGATGATCCATATTATCCTAAATGATATGATCAAATTATGGTTCAATAATTGGTGATCATCCTAGATGATTCCATCTTTGTCCTAGATGATCCACATGGTAAAAATAGTTGGTCATTTTAAATTCGGCCTGTATGATTCATTATTGCCAATCATCTTAGATGATCCACCTATTTTGTCTTGGACGATGTTAATAGTCAGAGATCGTACTAGCTAACTCCTCAAGATGATTGCCAGCATTTAATCATCCTAGATGATGTTTGATCATCATAGAGATAGGACTACCTTTTTGATAGGTCATCTTGGATGCCATTATTGCTTCTGATAGTTCTGGATGATTCCACAATAATCCTGGATGATTTACTTGACACTTTATAAATAACTAATTTTAACCATTTTCTTCAATCAATTTCTTTCTTCAAAACCCTTCAAATCCTTCTCTCTTTCAATCAAACTCTCAAAATGCCTGGTGGCAAATGTTTTAGGATGCTTACTAGAAGCCCCTCGATGGGAATTGTAGACTCTCGCTTCATTGAGGCAGTATATCAGGCTACTTACCTCCAGTATAAAACTGTATGGATTACATCCTCCAAGATCATCAATCCCCACATACTAACTTATCCGATGTTAGATCTATTTGCCCATACTACCTTTACTTTCATTTTGACCCTCGCATTCCCTTTCTACTCTGAGCTTCTGTATGAATTCTTTGCTAGTCTTTGACTTAACTCTACCTACATTGCACTTCAATCTTAAGTCAACAAAAGACCTATAAAAATCACTTATCAAGGTTATCAAGAAATACTTCAACTTTCCACGACTGACATCAAGCTTCATATTTTAACTTTAGATCCTGATTTCAATTAGAGCCCTGTCAATCAGTATTTAAGACACACCAATGCTACTTTCCATGATGGTTCCTCTAGTTCATTAATCAAATATGCTAGGATCATCTAAAATGTCATTTGAACTTCTGTAATTCCAAAAATTGGTGACCGTATTACATTACTCCTCTACTCTTCCTCGCCACTTATTATTTCATGGATCATAGGGATTTCAATGCTATTGATCTTCTTTTTGGATACATTGAATACTTGACTAGTATTAGGGATCCTGGATATAGAAGGAAACCAAATCTATCCCTAGGACACATCATTTCCTATATTCTTAAAACTAAGTATAACCTTCAATATCCTACCCCACCAAACTATTAACTTACCTTCTGCACCAATAACTCCTTCCATGTCCTTCATAGCAATTATCTCTATCTAGAGTAGGAGGAGGCTGAGGGAGCAGAGGAAGAAGCTATTCTTGAACCTGTCCCTAACCGCTAGTAGTCACAGCTAGATTAGTTGGTGGAGAGTTTTGACTAGTGGGAGATCAGGTTTGACTCCTACATAGTTTCTCAGGAGTAGCCGCATGTAGTGGATGTTAATCAGTTTAATGCCTATGTAGCCCAATAATATCAAAAGCATGACCAGGATATGGCTTTGTTTGGGGAGAAATTTGCTTCCATTCATAGTCTCTTTCAGCCACCACCACCTCCTCCTCCACCTGATTAGGGTCCTTCATACCTGTAGATTGCTTAATATTTTTGTGTGATGCTTGTAGCGATGTTCTTTTATGTACATTTTTCTACTTTATATTTTTCCTCCTTTTTGTGATGTAAAAAGGAGGAGTAGTGTTAGTGTTGTATCATTTATTATTTTAGTAAAATTTATTTTGCTTTGCTTATATTGTTCTCCTTTGTTTTATGTTTCACTTTTTTATAAAAAAAAATGTGATTTCAAATGTTCCTATAATAATATTTGTTATAATAAAAAAGAGGGAGATTATTGCAGATCTAGACCTAAGTACTAAGATTTTAATGATAACAAATATTATTATTCCTTGACTACTACAATTCTTGCATATCTGCTTTATGTGCACTACTCACTAACCTTTCAGCTCCATAAGTTCACTTGAAACATCGATCAACTCAAGATTAGGTAGACTAGGATTGAGTCAATCTATAATTTTTATTTGAATGAATCTCTTACCTTTTCTTGAGTCAATTATACTTTGATGGATCCAGAAGCTAAGTAACCTTGCACATAAACACTCAGGGGGAGAAATTTAATGAGCTAGAGTTTTTCTAATTTTGATTATATCATACAGGACGATTTCTATAGGAAAATTTCCAATTATTGGAGGCTTTTTTTGGCAGTTAGTATTAAATTTCTGACTGTTTTAATAACTACAGTGGTTTTCTGGTGGTTTACGATCCGTTAGTATAAAGATTTTAGGAAATGATTTATGGCATTCAATTTCTATTGGTTATTTGTACTAGTGGTTTTCCCGTAACCTAAACTGCTAATAATTTCCAGCAGTCATAGCATCGGAGACCGCCGATTAATTACTAATGGCTTACCAGCAATCTCAAATGACAATTTTACTAGTGGTCTAGCCTCTGGTTAACCGCTGGTTGATGGGAAATTTTACGTCGGCAATCCGCTGCTATTTACCAATAGCTACATTTAAATTCCAACAGTTAAAATAAGCACCGATAACAAAGTTTTTGACAGTCAAACTGTCGATTAGCTGTCAGAAACCTATAGTATTTTAAAAAAAAAATTGATAGCCCCCCTCTATTTATTCCAATTTTCATAATACATGCATAGAATTCAGAACATATATAACACATAAGAGCAACACACCACTATAATCAACCCACAAATGTAGTCCAAAATCAACATATATAACATTCAATAACAAAACACAATCAATAAATCAAAATCCATAATAAGCATAAATAAATGTTTAAACAAACATAAATGCATATGTTCTACAATAAACATAACATATGAAATCCACAATAAGATGTCCATAATACACCAAAAACTTCATTAAATAAATAATATCACTAATCATCCTCCGTGTTCTTGCTTCCTTATGATTCATGTGTCAGCTCTTACTCTTTCTTCTTTTTATTTTCTCTCTATAGAATTGCAACTCTGCCCGCATCTCATTTTAAACATTTCTCATCTCTTCTATCTCTCTCATCAAGGCAGCAACCCTTTAGCTAACAATTTCTTCAGCTCCACTAGCATGATAAAATGTAGATGTAGATGAATTTAATTAAAATATATATATATATGTTTATTAAACTAATTGAAATCTTTTACCAGTCATCGTCTATGTTTAGAATGATGAACAGATCCACCAGTATGAAGAGAGTTTCTTAAACCCCCGCAATCTGATGCTTTATTCTACTTATTTTTCTCTCTCAATTTTGTGAACTCAAGGCTTGCCCAAGCTTTACTCAAATCTTCCCATACGCCCTCTCCAATCCATAAAAGATGATTCCTAGAATTTTTAATGTTTGTGAACATGTCCCTAAGATGGATCGATCCACTCATGTCAAAATTTGTTTTGATCCTCATGTTATGCTCAGGCAACCACCTAAAATCTTTATGCAAAAAATATGATCGTAATAAATAATATTAATATAAATTAAATCAAATGTTTCAATTCATGTCAAATAAATATATCTAAAATCCTCTAAACCACATATCTCTAATTTTATTTGGGATCTTTTTCCATGATAAGTAATGAGCATTATATTTGCTCCGTATGAGGTCTATAATCTTGTAGGTAGGTGTCCTTATGAGATTAAAGATGCAGGTTAAATTTTTTTATCAATAACATATAATATATTAAATTACAATAACTTTATAAAATAAAATGAACTTATGTATCGCCCATTCCCAATGTGTAGATGCTTATCTGCTGCAACTACAAGATCCCTAGCACCAACCAAAGCTTGTAAATCAGTGTAACATAAAAAATATATATAATGTAGATAAATTAGTTATAATAAACATAAATAATAATATAATACATAATAATGATTAACATATAAATAAGATTTGATAAGAGATATTTAGCAAGATATGTTTACTAACTTAATTTAAAAAAAATATAATTCAAGAAGTACATTATAATAAATTTAGTCACTTAAATTATAAGAACTATTCAAAATAAAAAAAAAATATTTTCATTGCTCTCTAAGGTATCTTCACTTTAATCCTCATTCTCAATTGATGAGCTAGTTGAACTATTCACATCTTATAATTTCATTTCATTATTATGGGTTGTGGTTGACATCTCCTCAATTTCAACAGACCTATAATTTGACATCTCATCCTCTTAATATGTAGTTTTTATGACATATTATTGATTAATTATCCCCCGTGCTTTTTGTTTTTATGATAGTAGGCCAATCTTATTTATCCCTATGACCATTGGATATTTGCTGAAAAAAACTTAAATAGCTTGACTTGTTAACATAAATAGATCAAACTTTCTATATCTTCTACTATATTTTATGTCTACTAAATCATATGCAGGATGAACCCTTGTGCCTCTATTTTATACTGTATCATACCATTGATAATTAAATAAATATATAAAGTTCTCATCTTTGTCTGGGTACTCCAGCTTAAGAACCTCATTAAGAATATCATAATAATCACACTCATCTTATTCATGAGTATTCTATCTAACACATACTCCATAATTTTTAGTTTTTCCTCCTTCACTCCATGACTTGGAATAAAATCTGAACCCATTCACTATATATATTGGTAGGTCTTTAATTTATACATTGGGCCCCATGTTAGTGCTTGTAGACCTTTATCGAAACACTTATTATCAGGGTTATATATCAAGGAAAATTTTTAAATAATAGGGTTTTAGTATTAAATAAGATGTAATTCAAATAAAAATTTTAAAATTTAAGGGCACATATAAGATCTAAACCAAGATGGAAATTCATTTGTAATAATTTGCTCAACATCCGTAGTATCTGTTCGAGGCAAATTTCTTACAAAATACGTGGTGACAAATTATCCAAATAAGACTTTAATATTACAAATAAATATTACTCTTTCTGCATATTATGGAAGAACATACTCTAAGATTAGTTTGACTTCTTCACAGTTCAGTAGAACATATAAAGTCACTATTTTAATTTCTAAATCATTGAGGAATCTTTCAACACATTTGCCACTAGGCTTTCTATGAATTTAAAAGTTTTATAGTGCAGCATGTAATTGTTCTTATACATCGAAGTCCATATTACGATCAATCTTTATTTTTGTACTCCTTACATAAGGCTCGAAGTAATAGGAATAGAAGTGAGTGATTTCTTGAGACAAATATGCTTCACATATTGATCATTCTTGTCGTTCTTTATTCTTAACATATTTTTCAACTTGTTCAAATATCTAATTAAATGATTATAATTATCAAGTTAGTAAATAAATTTTTTCAACTAGTTCAAAAATATTTAAGACAACTTAATAAAAATATGTTTCACCTCTTAAAAGGGTACATCCAACAATATTGTACAGGTCCACAACCTCTAGCTTCATAAGGTAGATGAACTGGAAGATGCTTCATAGAATAAAAAATTCCCGGGGGAAAATTTTTTTTCTAACTTGCATAAGATAATTGGTATATTCTCCATGCTCCTCTATAAAGCATTTTTGCTTAGTTTAGATAAACATATGTTTTGAAGAAAATGCTAAGCTTAATCAACATATTTAATATGTAATTTGGTAATATATATACTATGATCGGAAGGAGAATCTTTATAATTATGTGGCAATCATGACTTTTTAGTCCAAATTACCTCATAGATTTAAGGTCTACACATCGGCTTAAGTTTGATCCATAGCCATCGGACATTTTTAAACCTTTAAACCACTGACATATTTATCTTGTTTGCTCTAACATGAAAGAGTAAGGTGCTTTGGGCTTCATTATTTACTGTTGTGAGTTGTTAATAACTCTAGATCTCATATGACCTACTAAACTCATTGATGTATAGAACTGTTAAAGTCTTGGAATGATTGAAAAATAAAATAAATGAGAATATGAAACATCTTTCTTTTGATGATGTTATTTTCTTATGTTTGGTTTAAACCGAGGCACATTGTAGGTGCGATAATAAACTTTTGTTACATTATCCTTGTAGTATAACATATATCCATTAATATAACAATCAATTTTTGTAGTAATGAAACCCAATTTGGATACTAATTTCTTCATTCAGTATAAATATGAGGGGATTAAATTATCTGTAAGATTTATTTCCTTAAGAAGACCAATGAAGTCATTGAAATAATCACGTGGGATATTAATTTAGTTTTAATACTTAGCATCATCACTGCAATTGATAATTTTTAAAGTGTTTTGTAACAATCCCAAATTAGTTTTTGAGCTGCTTGTAATAACTCAAAGAATCTTTTAGTTTTTGCATTTGGTGGCTCTTCCACACTAGCCCTTAAATTAGGACCTGCTACATCAAAAATATGTTCTTCATATGATCTAGTTATTTGATCAAATATTTCAAAAGTTGTGGATGGACCAGTATAAGTATCTCTACGTGGCTTATACTTGCCATGTGAGGTCTAAATCTAGTAGTCTGGAACAAATCCCCTATGATATAAGTCAACCTTCATATCATCGAGCTTGAGGAATATTTAATTTTTATGCTTCAAATATGGACATCTAAACATTCCATTAAACTTAAAGGAAGGTAGTTGATATGCAACTTGAATAAAAATCTCAACTCCTTGTATAGATTTATTTGTCAATCCTCTTTGACCCGGTAACAATCGGTTATATATCCAATATCTCTCTTCTTGGATTGTCATTTAGATGTTAAAGCAAATGTTCCCTATGTTACAAACATGTTTTTAGATTATGATTTTGATGATAGCAAATAAATCTTATTTCACTACGACTGCCTTTTTTCTATTGACTTTTCAGGACTCAAAGATCGGACGGAAATCAGAATCAGCTCAAGACTGTCTATATTATGTTTGAGTCAGTCTGTAATTTTATTTTTCCCTTCTTGAGTCAATTATAATCTTTGGTGTGACTGATGCAAAGTAACCCCATACAAACACACTTGAGAGACTTAGAATTTCTATTTTTTACTCATATCGACCAGATCGATATTTACTTCATCCTGGATGATCTGGCTTAAAACAGAGAATCTAATCAGGGGTTCTTAATTAAGGCAACCGTTATTAGCCAATCGGCCTGGACGATACTTATATCAGCCAGGACGATAGGCTCAAAATAGAAACAAATTACCGGCATAAATAATTAAGGTATTCTGTATTTTTGGTAATCGGTCAGGACGATCTTGGATCGGCCTAGACGATATTCACAATTATGCCTTAATTGATCAAACAATCAAGCAGATAATTAAGGATGATTGATATGATCATATCATCCTAGACGATCGCAAGATCAGCCAGGACGATCGATTCTAAAATCCTTAGTCACTCCTGGATAATAAATATCGGCCAGCACAAATTTAGGGTGATGTGCTGGACGATTTGGATCGGACAGCTTGAATTCAGGGCGATGCTCTAGACGATTTTCCTTTAATTTGAACTGATCGGCTGAGATGATCGTGAGATCATCCTGGACGATCAAGCCAATTTTCAATCGTCCAGTTTGCATTTAGGGCGATGCTCTGGCGGATCTTCTGAGATTTATACTGATCGGCTAGGACAATTTTTATATCATCATGGACGATATAGTCGACAACTTACAATTAATGAGCTTTTTGAGCTCTTATTTATAAGAGCTCTTGTTCAACATTTTTCAAATCCTTGGATGCTGTCTTGACCTGAGAAAACCCAAAAAAAGAGAGAGAGAGAGAGAGAGAGAGAGAGAGAGAGAGAGGATCTTGTGAGGAGGAGCTTATGAGGGGATTCACAAGGGTTACTCCAAGCATTGTTCCAGTTTTTCTTCCCTAGAGTCTCTTATCCTTGGAAGGGTTGGGAGAGGTAAGTTTTAGTAAGTGATCTTGGTTCTCTGCCTGCTTCAGGAGGAAGCAAAAGGAGTTGGGTTCTCTGCCTTGCCAGGTGTGGCAAAAAGAAGGTGTTTTTTGTGAGGACTTCTCCGCCTATCCGTAGGGGCTAAAGGAGAGTCACGTTTGTAGTGCAATACTCGGAGGGAACCTCTGGGGAGTGGACGTAGGTCGAGTTGACCAAACCACTATAAATCCTTGTGTTCTTATTTTTACTACTTCCGTATTTATTTTCTTCCGCACTTGTTTTTGTGGTGACTTGGTTTGTGATAATCATTCTTTTTGCTTAAAGAATTTTTTAAATACCAATTCACCCC
>NW_021318832.1:194826-198073 GCF_001605985.2 Dendrobium catenatum | reverse complement strand
AATTCAAAAGCTTTCTAAGGAAGAAGCAAAAGCATCATCAAAACTGGAGAAAAGGTAAGGATAATAAATATTCAAAGGGATCTTATGATGTTGTCTGTTATGAATGCAAGAAGCCTGGACATGTGAGAGCTGATTGTCCTACACTTGAAGATCACTCAAGCAAAGAAAAGGGTGAGGAGAAACCTAAGTTAAGGAATGACAAGAAGAGAGTCCAAAAGGCATTTTGGGCAGATTCTGCATCGGAATCATCGGAGACGGAACCAGAAGAAGAAACAACAAACTTGTGCTTAATGGGAGAGGATCATCTTGATCAAAGTGATGAAGAAGAGGTATGTAAACCAACTTATGATCAATTGTTTGAAATTTGTGAGAAAATTCATGCATCATACAAAAAACATAAAAAGACTCATGCTAGTTTAAAATTGGAACTTTAGAATTTACAAAAGGAATATGAAATTATTCTCAAAGATCATTCTACGATTGATTTAAATCATATGGCTCTACTTGATGAATTTGATAATTTAAACAAAAAGCATTCGAAATTAATTAAAGAGCATGATGCATTAAAAGTCACACACACCTTACTTTATTATGATTTTAAGAAGTATAAAGAGATGGAGAAAAATTTGAGGATTGAGAATGAAGTCTTAAAAAGCACAAATTTGAAGATTCAAAATGAATTAGATACATATAAGAAAACTAGGATGACAACTACTTTTGATCAAAAGTCAAAATCTAGAAAGAGGCATTATAACACAAACCATTTAAGAAATCCTTTTCCTGGTGTTAGATGCTTTTCATGTGGCTTTCTAGGACACATCTTACACACTTGCACTATTCACCATAGTACACATTGGGTGTGGAGACCAAAATTGCTTGATTCACAGCATATCACACTTGCATTACACTCTACTTTTTATGAGAAGGGACCCAAACCTATTTGGGTTCCTAAATCTGACAGTTGTTGATTCTTACAGGATTTCTCTCACCAAAGACCTCATGAGAGCATAGGATACTTAGACAGACGGAGGCTCACAGCTCATAACTACTTAAACTTGCTACTTAACAAATTCTTTAATTGCATTTTGATTGTTGTTATGTTTTGTTTTTGTTTAGTTGTTATAGTCATTTTTACTTTTGCTTTTTTTTTTATGATGATTTTTCCTTGTTCTTAAACTTTGGAGATGGCCAATGATTAGCATTTCTAAATCGGGTAAAGGGAGAAAACACCGTTGATGGTTTCCCTCCCTCTAACATTTTTTTGTGATATAATTTTCTTTTCTAAACAAAAAGTTTATCTCATTTTAACAAATGGTTTTTGAAATTAAGATCTTTTTTTTCATGCTACAATAGTCTATCTTATATATTTGTTCCAAAGTTCTTATATATCTTTCAAGTTAATTGAAATCTTTCCATTGCACTTATCATATAATTTTGATTTTCATTTTGTGGTTTGTTCTTCCCTATGTTAGAAAGAGAGCTCCTCTTCTCTAATATCTTGAAGATATAATCACAACTAAGAACCTTTTTTTAAGGGTTTGTTAAAGAGTTTTTAGCTTGCAAAAATTAAAAAAAAAGGAAAAATGACCAATGATGCCAAATTGAAAAGAAAAGTATATACACAAAATTGTATCAAAAATTAAAAGATGATCAAAGAGCCAATCAAAGTGTCAAGAGGCATAAAATGAGCCCACTAAATGCAAGCTATCCTCTCTTTTCAAAATATTAAAACTTAGAAGGACTCGTGGGTTATTTGATATTTTCAAAGGTTTGATTTCAAATTCTATGATAGAGACAAATTACTTTGGTATACTATTTTATAAGATATCTTATTTGTAACCAAGCTTTGAACGGATCTTCTTTTAATCCAATTTATTCTGAGTTAGACCTCTTGTTTTCAAAGGACAATTTTTATCCTGAAAGAAGTCCGAGCTAGGGTAAACAGGATCGAATTTTCTATCATTTTTAGATTGTGACACTGTTAACTCATTGATTTTTCAAATCTTTAAAATTTAATTATTTGGGCAATTTGTCATATGCTTGTTTTGCTAAAAAAAAAATAGAAAAAAAAAACAAAAACATGTTTTTCTTTTCCTTGTTTTTTAGCTATTTTTGTTATTTTTAGTTTGTATTTTTGTTTGTTTGGGCTTTCTCTGATCATCTCCATCTAAACCTTAATTTTTAACTTTATGTCACATCGTCCTGGCCGATATTTATATCATCCTGGATGATATGACAATTTCTCTTTAAAATTCCATCTGCTGAACTTTTTTTGAGCTCACTGTAATTCATCGTACGGGACGATCCCATATCGTCCTGGCCGATATGATCGAACTCTGTTACAATCATTTTGTATCGTCTTGGCCGATACACTTTTCGTCCTAGCCGATGCATTTATAGTCATCGTCCTGGCCGATACACCTGATCGTCCTGGATGATCCACTTGTCAGTACATTTAAAATCCTTAAAATCGGCCCTGGATGATCCATTATTGGACAATCGTCCTGGATGATCCACTGTTCATCCTGGACGATACACGTGGCATAGATTTAAAATGTTTTAACTTTGGCCGGTACGATCAATTATTGTGCATCGTCCTAGAAGATAAACCTAATCGGCCCAGAACTATTTTTTCAACGGTCGCCCAGCTTATCTCCTTAGGACGATCGCCTGTGTCTTATCGTCCTGGCCAATATTTGATCGGCCCCAATGATCGGACCACCTTTTTGACCAATCAGCCTATACACAATAATTGAACCAAATCATCCTGGACGATTCTGCGATCCTCCTAGATGATTCTGCGATCGTCCCAGACGATGTGGCCGTTTCTTTAAACTCAGGCCATTCCAGCCATTGTTTTCACCTCAAAGCTTCTTCTTATCTCAATTTTACTTACTGATTTCTTGCTATGGCTGGTGGGAAGCAAGTCCGTCGGGCTTCTAGAAGTTCCTCGAGGGCCACTCTGGACCCTCGATTCAGGGAAGTGGAGGATCAAGCAGCTTACCGTCGGAATAAAGAATGTGGCATCACCCTTTCCAGAACCATCAATTCTATCCACCTTTCATATCCAGTAATGGATCTCTTTGCTCACACTTCTCTCTGTTTCATTCTTACCCTCGCTGTCCCTTTTTCTTCAAAAATTCTAGATGTCATATTTATATTTTTATTGTTGCACAAGATGTTGCAGATATATGGTTTATGATTTTGATGATAGCAAACATTCTTTATTTTTCTACGATTGCCTTAT
>NW_021318832.1:173487-194726 GCF_001605985.2 Dendrobium catenatum | reverse complement strand
CCAATTTTGTTGGTCGCTAATTACCTATTTTCTTGTATTTCCACCACAAATTAATGGTATTTCCACCACAAATTACAACACAATTAATGGTATTTCCACCACAAATTACAACATAATTTTCATCACAAATCCTTTGTAATTTGCGAAAACATTTAAGTCAAGGAGCTAAAATGAATATGTCATTTTCCTGAATTTAATTCCATTTTAAATCCACCATAAATCTACCACAATTTTTTTTTGACGAATTTAATTCATCACAAATTCTTTTACAGAGGTTTTACTGTCAGAATGTATTTCGTCATAAATTTGTCATAAAACAATATTTCTTATGGATTTGTCTTCTTTTAATGCAGATTTATCTAGGGCAAAAAACCTTTCTTGTATTTATAATAATAATAATAATAATAATAGTAATAAATAAAGAAATAAATAAATAAATGTTTTTTTGGGTAATTAGGGCAAAGCCCATTCATATATCAAAAAAGAAATAAACAATTACAAGTAAGAAAAGAAAATAGAAGAACAATCGAGCAACTATGCTCAGACAAAAAAAGAGAAAGAGAATAGCAACACCACCTATAAAACCAAAAACCTATAGCCAAAGCCAATAAAATAAGAGTAAATGAAAAAAATGCCTGGACTAATGTAGAGAAGAATCTCTCGCAAAATAGTTGCGATCACAAAAAGAAGTGGCTCCCTTGGTTGCCCGAAGACCATCCAAAGGGATGCCACGACAGGACAACATCATCATCCAAGGCATCAAAATTCCCATCCAGATTAGAAAAATTCTCATGCAACTGAAATGGAAAGGTAACACGAAGCCATATGAAATAGACAACCATCACAAAACCTTGCCAGAATAAGAAGCCAGGCTAGAACAGGCCATCCCAATCATCCAGAATTCCTGATTTGCTACATAGAAATAAGCAAAAGTTACACCTGCACCTCAAGCTAGCAGAACTCTATCCCGAAAGACAACCCAAAAACATCCAGCAATATAGAAAATTCTGAAACAGCAAAACCAGCATAAGAGGACGATTAAAGCAAGGCATTAAGCTTATGTTTGAATTTATCCCCATTCTTTAAGGATTGATTTTTTGAGAGACATCATTGATAATAATTATACGGGTGGTGGTATCACTACACTACTTATTACCAAATTTCCTAGAATTCCTCTCCCTCCAAATGTAATAAACAACGCACCAAAGCAGCATAGGGTAAAAAGACTGCTTACCCGCCAAAGTAAAGTTCCCATCCCCAAGTAAATTAACAATTTGCAGAAGGTTGGGGCACAGTAAAAAGGAACTTAAGGATGGGATAAGCTTGGTAATAATAGAGTAAGTGTAATCACACTCAAAAAATAAATGTGATACACTCTCCGCATTAGCATGACACAGGCTACATATAGGATTAACTGGGATGCCTCTCTTTATCAAAACATCTGACGTTTTAAGGCCGCCAACCAAACATAACCAACCAAACATAGAGAACCTTAAAGCAGATTGCTTGTTCCAAAAAATACTGTGCAAGCCAAACTCACCTTCATAAGAGTAAAATTTACTTAAGAAATCACTATAGCTACCTTTTTTTCTATTTTTCCAAATCAAAACAACACCTTCTTACTGTATAGGGATTGATATGATCAGCCTACGAATAGAGTCATTCATAGACATAGGAATTTTCCAAACAGTAGACTCCAATATAACCGAAAGCTTAGTATCAGCAGGATATAATTTCAACAGATCAAAAGAATGGGGAAGGTCAGAAAAATAATCCCCATTGCACCAATGATCCCACTTGAGGGAGATAGGAGAGCCTTCGATTAATTTTAAAACAAAACACCTTTTTGCTTTAATTACAGAGTCATAAATCAGTTTCCACCTTGGTAAAGTCAAGTTGCCAGCCGGTTTCCAAAGAGATTGATAGTTGTGGAAAAACCAAGTGGCAAGAGGGGATTGAAAGTTGTACATTCTGGAAATAATGGAGTAGAGTGAGAAAAACGAATAGCATTCAATGAAGGGAGACCCAAACCTCCAACCATCTTAGGCTTACAAGTGTTTTTCCAGTAAATAAGATGGAGCTTCTTAGAGTTAATGTCACCAGAGTATAAGAATCTATCGGCAAGTTTGTCTATGTACTTACAACAACTCTTAGGTATAATGGCTCCACAAATCCAATAAGCAATAGTGTTCCAAATGGTGTATAGTCGAAATTGTAACCTACTTGCAAACGAAAGTAGCTTTGCTTTCCAACCAGAATGCTTGTTAGTAATAACATCAAGGAGGGGGGTGAAATCAAGGATGGAAGACTTTTTGATAGATATGGGGATCCCAAGGTAAGTGATTTTGATTTGAGTGTGGGGGATGTTGAGAGAATCATTAATATCAATGGAGTGAGGAGTGCTAGGATGCATGATGAGAGTGCTTTTGTGAGTATTGACAACCAAACCCGAAGATGAAGCAAACTTGTTGAGCACATTAGTAAGAATGTTGATATTATGAACATTAGCCTTTCCAAAAACCAAAACATCATCAGCATATAAAAGGTGTGATATTTTGAAATTCCCACTATTAAAAGGCTCAAAACCTTCTCCTTCTAAAGAGGAATCCAGAAGGCTAGAAAAAGCAACCATAACAAAACAAAATAAATAGGGGCTCAAAGGGTAGCCCTGCCTAATCCTAGGGGTGGATGGGATAAAGCCATCCAAAGCACCATCCGAACAAATGGAAAAATAAACATCCATGATGCAAGCCTTGATCCATCCAATGAACTCATGAGGAATACCTTTTTATGCAAGCCTTAGGAGAATGAACTCTCTAGATACAGAATCAAATGCTTTTCTTATATCTAGTTTAGCACACATGTAATTGGATCTACCACACCTCTTAAAGAACCCCAAAATTTTTGATCCAAGAATCACATTATCCGTAGATATCCTCTTGTTAATAAAGTCAGATTGAGATGGGTTAATGATAAGAGGCAGAATATGTTTGTGTCTGGTTGCCAAAATTTTGGCAATAATCTTATATAAAGTGTTAAAAAGGGAAATCAGACTAAAATCCGAAATTGATTCAACATGGCTACCTTTTGGGATTAAGGCAATAAAATTAGCTTTAACATTCTTAATAATGTATCCTTTATTAAAGAAGGATTGAATTGCTTTGCAAAGATGAGGACCAATAATATGAAACTAGATTTATAGAAATGGAAGTTATAACCATACGAACCCGGAGATGAATTAGAACAACCAGATAATACAACATTTTTAATTTCCATTTTAGTGACTGGACCAATAAGAATTGGCAAAAAATGAGGTGGGACAGTGGACCCATAGGAAAATAGTTGAGGTCTGGAGATACAGTGGATATAGGATTGTAAAGGTTTTGGAAATATTTAATGATGTCCTCATGTCCATTGGGATTAGAGATCCCAGTTAAATAAATGGTGCCTTTGCGATTTTTCCTCATGCGAATCTTTGAATACAGAACTTGAGGTCATCTTCACCTTTAAAGAGCCATTTAGCTTTACCTCATTGAATGATCCAGGAAGACCAAGATGAAGAAAGTTCAACAATTTTTAGTTTGAATCTTTCAGAATACCATTAAGGTCCCCATTATTAGGGTCAACATCCAACTTAGAGAGGATATCTTGCTGCTTGCAAGTAAGATCTTTCAAGGAAGCCTCAATAGAGTGTGAAGAGGACCAGAACTCTTTCTTAATAAGGGATTTTAATTATTTCAATTTGGCACAAAAATTCAGATTTTCCTTAGCAGGTTCCAGGAACACTTTGAAAAGAATATCCCAATAACCCTCCAAATTAGTCCAGTAATTTTTGAATTGGAAACGATGTTGCTTGGTGTGTAAAGATTGGTCTTTAATCATGATAGGGGATTGATCTAAGCAAAGAGGTCCCCCCACCAGATAGCAGGAACGAGGAAAAGCATCAAACCAAGCATCACTAGTAAGAGCTCTATCCAACTTAATATGTATGGGATTAACAGCTTGCTGATTGTACCATGTAAAGAAATGTCCGAAGGAAGCAAGCTCTTTTAGATTAGTATCATAACACAAAGATTGAAGTTCCCCAAGCTTGCTAAAGTGAAGAGGGGTGCATCCAGCTTTGTTAGTTTGATACATGTAGTAGTTAAAGTCCCCGACAACAATCCAGGGAACAGTCGTAGACAGAGCAATCTATCTAATGTAATTCCAAATAGACCTACGCTCTTTAAGAGCATTAGAAGCATAAATCACAATAAGTTGGAAGGGGGTGGAAGCACCAACAATAATCATACCACTAATCAATTGAGAAGTGCAAATGGATGGTGTAAAATTGAGCTTCGAAGAGGACCGTTTAAGCCAAATCCTCCCAGATCTAGCGCAATCAAAATTATGATAATTGTTTTCACACAGAAAAACCATGTCAGCATCACGTGACCATGGGTCATTGAGTGAAGAGACATTGATTCTATTCTCCAATAGACAAATCATATCCAGATTTTCTTTCCTTACTAATTGCTTGCATATGAGAACTTTTCTAGGGTTGTTAAAGCCCCTAATATACCAACACACAATGGTTGAAAAGATCATTGAGATTTGGTAAAAGAAGAGGCAGGCTTCTTGGAATGCTTACCTCTTATTTTAGCATGCTGCTGGAGTTACCAATGTTATGATTAGATTGGGAGCATCTTTATTTTGAGCACTGAGATCAGCCATTGAAACATCCAATAGAGAAGGGTCCTCTGTTGCAGGTTGCAAAAGGGCGTCATATTTATTTGGAGAAATAATGCTTTTGGCTGCCGGAGTAGCCAAAGTAGAAAGTATGTTGAGAACTAAACCTTCTTCCATCAGGGAGTTTAGATTTGGAATGTCTGGAAGGGTGGATGTAGGAATTGTGACATCAGAAGGCTGATCAGCTAGACCAGAGTGAGGAATCTCAACATTCAAGCTAGAAGGTGTGTCAGGAAGCATAGATTCCAAATGAGAAGTAAGAGGTGGATTAGAAGAGACAGGTATTATATTTGAGGTGGGAAAATGATGAGGAGGTGGGCTAGGTTCCTTAGCATTTGGAGATGATAGCAGAGTGGGTTATGAAACATTAGCGGTAATAGCCCAGTTATGACTAGTACCACTAGTGCTAGGTGAGGAAGGACGTGGAATAGTTGGTTGGGTGGGCGACTAAGGGATGCGATTAACATGAGGTCTGGTATGACTTGGTCCACTGGACCATGAAACACGGGGTGGTTTGCCTGGATTCCTGCCTCTACTAGCAAGAAGATCAGGTAGCTGAGGATTCAAGTTGGATGGACATGAGTTTGAGGAGTGCAATAGAGAGTCTCACAGAGTGCAGTGATCCGACCTCCATTCATAATGAATGCTTAAGTTGATGATTTCATCTTCAGCAGATATAGGAATAAGATTGAGATAAGGAGATTTACTATTAATTTGGACACATACACACGCGTAGGTTAATCAGGATTTTTGAGCTATGAGGGCATCAACGACCAATAGGATTCCGACTTTATTGGCAATTTATGAAATCCCTTCAGAGTTCCAACAACACAACAGAAGATCCATGATTTTAATCTAGATAGGAATAGTTTTAAAAACATTCTTTTGAGGTCTAAATTTTGGGAACCAATTTTTAAGGATGAAAGTCTTTCCCAAAAGAAACTAAACCCACTTAGTCCACACCATCTCATAGTCAACTAATGAGGAGAATTTGAGAAGAAAAAACCCTTCACACAGATTGAACAACTACAGCGTACCTTGAAGATTCCATGCTTTTTTTTATAGCTGTTAGTAAGGCTTTATAATACGATTTGTGGCCGACTGAATAACCCTTAAGAGAGAGGCTCCATTCTTCTGAAGCAACATCTATTTTGGCTCTAGGAAAAACAACAACGTCATCTGGTTCATTGAATTGAGAGACCAGGATATCTTTCGAGGAGAAGCTGGAGGGATTCACAATGTTGGACCATTCTTAAAGGGGTTTAGGGAAGGATGAGTGCATGTAGTTCACTGAGATGAAATATACTTCAACCTTTTTTTACAACGTCTAGCTCATTCCTTTTTATTTGCTTTTATAACAAACATAACAAATGAATTCTTTCTCATGAATAGGAATGAATATCTAATGTTGTGTATCACTTTAATGTTACATTAAACAAATATGAATACTGAGTATCTTTGTTTATTATGATGAATGCCATATATAACCTTAGTAATAAATTTAATGAATATTCCAAATAAAAATATAAAAGAATAAATAGTGAATATAAAAAATAAGCCAAATAAATTATTTGAAAATATAACTTCTTTAAGGAAATTAATGAATACTAAATTTAATCAATATATGATCTAAATCCTGAATATATCCCCAATAATGAGCTTGACAAATACTCAATATATTTTCTTTCCTTCACAATGATGAATATGAAATACTATATAATACTTTTATTTAATTCAATTAGGATATCAATGCTTCATTATAAATTTTAAATCTTACTCATTCTTTATTTTCATTAATTGATCCTAATGACACTCATTGCCTTATGAGCCTCATCTTATATTAAAGTTTGGCCTTAGTAGGGTAACAATTTAGGCTCGCTTACTAGAATATACTCATGTGTTATTTAGTATGGATCTTTTCACAATAATGGTGTCTAGTTATAGGGCTTGAATTTTACTCCAATGTACATAATGAGAGAATAAAATATGATATTAAAGTATTGTAGAGATCTTGGATGAATTTAATAATGTTCCAAATTAAAAGTTTTGATAAATATAATAGTGTGTTAAATACACTTATATTATAAATTTCATGATGCGCAGAGTTTTATAATGAATTCCTTAAACAATTTTGAATATATAAGTAAGTTTTCAATAATTTTTTTTTAAATATTATCTTTCAAGGAATTTTTCGCTTATATTATACATAAATTTGACTTCACAAAACATTAGATGGTTGAAATAGTACTTTGATTGGTAACATAGGTAACTGGAAACCTTCATGGGTGTCAGCCTTGTAATGTAGTCCATATTTTAATTACAACCAACTTTATCATTGAGACTCATAGTAGAGTCATAGCTAATAGTATGTGAATTAAAGGTGACGACATCCTCTTGGCATCAATCATCATGTCATTCCTCATTTCATTCTTGTATATCAAAGGTATGAGTTCTTTAGTAATATTGAGCATATCTATGTTGCTAAAGATAAAATCATCTAGGGTGACTTTTTTGTCCTTAGGACTACTAGAATTATCCCTTTTTTATGGCCTTTATCTTTATTTTTAGCCACAATGAAGGTGCTAGTATCCATATTAGACTCCTCAGTACATATATAACTATTGGAGTGTTAATGAAACTTGACCAAAATCCTTCATATAGGCTTAGTGCATACTAGAAAGGTCCTTCTTGTAAACCTTGGGGGGTTTCAGTTCATGCTATAAGTTTTTCCAAATCTTTCATATCATCATCTTTTTTGAATAGTGTAAGAATCTATTTAGTAACTTATTCAATTATTACCTCATCCATAGTAAAGCTTAAGAATTCCTTAGCTTCCCTTGTGTGGTGGAAAATTGTGTCAAGAGCTTGCTAGGGAATTATGCAAAAGAAGTGACATGAGAACCTGCTCAAAAAGATTACTTGAATGTGGTAAAGAATATCCTACAATTTAATTTATCACTAATATGAAGAAGAGTGATAATAACCTCAAAGTAAGTGATGTGGTCAGTGAGATCATCCTTCCCTCGTGCTAATTTTGAAGAAAGATTTAGATGTTTGTTGGATGCTTTGCCTCAACATTTCCCTTGAAAATACACAAATTAAAGATGACCTACTCTTCTTAAATCTCAATTTTTTTTTTCTTGATGAAGGGTCAAAATGGACTCCTCACAGTAAGGATAATATACCTCTTCAATGACTAGATTAAAGGTCATGGTTCTAGCTATGAAAAGTCTCCTTCTTTTTCCACTATAAAATCATATATAAACTTTAAACATTTCAAATCTAGGAGTGGTTATCAACATTCTCCCTATGTTTGTAGTATTATTTAAGTCATCCTCTTTTCAAATTCAATAAATTTATGACTTATCATAAACTCATCATTATACATGTTAATATATTCTTTTATGGCCCTTAGATTCTTTTCTATTTCACATAGTACTCCTCTTCTAGTTAACTGAACACTCCACACTCAGTTTCTTTTAGGATGTTAAATCCAAAATTATTAGTGATTCACACTAAGCTATAAAGTGAATTTTGAAGTGAAAAATGAATGGGAAAGTAGAGAGATAATTAAGAATTTTTGAGTGAGATGTTCTGAGATTTTTCTAAAATGGGCTCAATTATAGAAATTACTTTAAATAAACTCAGCCATTGACCCTTAATTTACAAATTTAGGTTGGGTATTGAGTATTACAAAATTGAGTACATCCATAACCATACATAAAATAAGAGGAGATATATAATAATTATGTAGCTTAGTTGTAATCTTTGACTTGATGAAGATTTATGTTGAGCCCTTAATAAGTCAATATGTTCGTGCATATTGATAGTTTAGTAGCTAAGTTTTTCAATGGCTTGCCTTGAAAAGTCACCCTCCTTAAGAAATTACAAGGGGTGACTCATATACTGTTGTTATTAGAGCACATTGATAAGACATATACCTCAGCTAGGACAAGTTCATCGATCACTGTAACATACTTAACGCATGTTATCTTGTACATTAGTAAGTATGAGGCTAAGTAGATTGATATAACATGGCTTAAACAGGCTTTATTTAGCTTGGATTAGGTTAACTTAGTTTAAACCACATTTTTTAGATATTTAGAGGAGCATATTTAATTTATATATGAAAATAAAATATTCATGCTAAAGCTTGTAAATTAAATTTAATGTTAATTTTTAATTACATTTGATCAAATAATAGAATCTATATTTTATTATTTTTTAAATAACTCTCCCCCTCTTTAAGTATAAATAACCCTGCATGATAGGAGTTTTCACCACTCCTCTTTCCCAATCTTCTCTTGTCCCCCTTTTCTTTTTCATCTCCATTTCTTCTAAAATGAGAGACATTCTACTATCTTGAAAAGGTGGTATCTCCTATCAAGCTCTAGTGCTCCTCTCTATAGAGAAAAAGTTACTCTTACCCTCCTTCTCTTTCTCTTTTCCATTTTTTCTCAAACGAGAGGTATTCCATTGTTTGGAATATGTGATATCCCATATGAAGCTCCATTGTCCCTCTCTATAAAGAACAAGTAACTCTTGCCCCCATTTTCTTTCTCTTCTCTACTTCTTTCACATGAGAGATATTTCACTATCATGAATAGGCAGTATCCTCTATCAAGCTCTAGTACTCCTCTCCATAAAGAACAATTTTCTCTTGCCCCCCTTTTTCTCTTATCCACCTTTTCTCACATGAGAGGCATTTCATTATCTTAAATAGGTGGTATCCTCGATCAAGTATAGTACCCTCTATGTAGAGATTAAGTTTCTCTTACCCCCTTTTCTTTCTCTTCTTCACTTCTTCTCACATTGTTATAGAGAACTAGTAGCTTTTTCACCCCTTGAATGTTTGTTAGGGTTGCTAAGCCCTTATGAACTACCCTGAGTCTAACCAAGAGGGAGGTGGTGAATTAGTAGTTTTAAAAAATCTTAAATACAAAGTAAAAACTTTTTGAAGTTTTTTTTTTTGTGAATATTTTAAAACAAACGCAATCAACCATAGAAATTAATATGCGAAAAAAAAAGTGTAGTAATAATATAGAAAGAACACACCAAATTTTATAGTGGTTTGATAAACTTGGCCTACGTCCACTCCCTGGAATCTCTCCTCCAAGTATTAAACTAAAACACATTGACTCTTCCTTTGCTCCCACAATAAGGTGGAGAAGCCCTTACAAACTCCTTTCCACCGACATTGGTGAGGTAGAGAATCAAGACTCCTTTTGCTTTCTCCTAAAGCAGGTAGAAAACTCAAACTCCTTTTGCTTCCTCCTAAAGCAGGTAAAGAACCTTGACCTTGTGCTAATGAAGACCTCCCTAGAGCCACCAAGGAACCAGGGACAACGATTGGAGAAGATGAATCAGATCCTTACTTGGAGCAACCTTTGTGAACCCCTCATAAACTTCCCCTCACAAGATCCTCTCTATCTCTCTCCCAAGCTCTCCCTCTCCTTCTCTTGACTCTCTCAAGTTAAGACAACAACAAAAGATCCTCTCAATAATAATCATGAGATCTTATAATGAAGGCCTTAAAATTTTCCCTAATTTGCAACTTACTGCCAAAGATCATCCAGGATGATCGACCGATTATCATGAACGATTAGTGTATTTCAACCCTTTTAGTCAGGATGATCTAGGAGGGCTAGATGATTAAAACTCACTGTTTGTTCTGGATCATCAAGGGAATTCTGGAACATTCATTTTTAATATTTAGTTCAAAACCAATACATATCATCCACACATCATTCTGGTGTCTAGAAGATACATGTGGATGATGAAAAATATAACTTTACATCTAAGACGATTCTTGGATCGTCCTGTTGTTTAGTTCAAAATAGGGATTTCATCCAACAAATAACTCTGCTCAGCCAAGAGACACACCTAAACAATGAAGAATTTCAACTGATCATCCGGCAAATAATTCTGGTCATACATGCAATTCAGGAGAAGACTAAAATTTTTTTAACTGATCATCCAAGACGATCATGGATAGTCTAGGATGATATGATCGATATTCAAACTTTAATTACTTTCCTTAATCACTTAACTAATTTAGGCATGATTGTAATGAATCATGCAGGACGATATAAGATCATCTTGTATAATTTGTAGAAATAATTTATTCCTAACAGAGGTTGACTGCTAAGTCTTTTTTTATTTGAGCTTATTGTCTAGGACGATGATAATATCATCTAGGATATTTTGCTTAATTTGGTTAGCTTAATATAGATGTCCTAATTAGATTTTTTATTTTTACCTGATTGTCCAAGATATTTTGGATCATCTCATACGATATGGATCAAAAATAAAAAATTCAAAAATTATTCAGAATTTTTCCCCACGTGTGTGTTGTGCAAGGTTACTTAGTATCAGGATCCACCTTATTATATTTGACTCAAGAAAAGGAAAAATCACTAGAATTACACTTACAGACTAACTCAGTCCTATTCTACCTAATCTTGAGCTGGCTTGAATTATAATTTATCTTGTGGACCTAAAAAGTTAGTAGCAGGGAAACCAAAATAGAAGTGCTGTAGTAATATAATAAGAAAATAAGAATGTCATGAATTTTGCTATCATCAAAATTATAATTATTAAATCTAGATTAAATAATAATCTCCCCCTTTTTTATGATGAAAAACTTATTAGAAGATTTCAAATCAAGGCAGATTTCTTCTCTTTTTTTAATTTTTGTTTAATGACAAAAAATAAAGGAGGATAATAAGTAACATAAAATATGTACAACACTAATCAACACTATATATCCCCTTTTTTACATCACAAAAGGAAGAAAAATAAAAAATATTAAAAATAAAAATATCGTACAGAAAATACATTAGGACAAAAAACACAACAAGAAAACTACATTAAACATTGATAATTTTCCTTGTGATTGATTACAAATTTTATAAAAAAATCCTGTAACCCAAGCTCGAACTGCTTGCAGGGCAAAACTTTTGAAAATAAAAGATTAAATCAAAAAATCAATTGGATAGAAAAGAGTGATCATTTTTTACACTTCGTTCCAGAAAATATCTTATAGAATAATATATTCAAAGTAATTAGACACGATCATGAGTTTTCAAAAATAATGTCTTTGAAAAATATCAAGTGACACATGAATCTCCTAAGATTATAAAGGTTTGAAAGAGAGGGAAGCTTGATTTCTTTTGGGCTCATTTTGTGCCTTTTATCAATTATTTGACGAACTTTGTGCATCTTTTAATTTTTGATATAGTTTGTATATCTTTCAATTTTTTGGCAATCATTATGTATCTTTTCAATTTTTCTTTTTTTGGCTCATTTTATGCCTCGTGTCATTTTTCAGCTAGCTCCCTTTCGACACCTTTAAAGACTCAGTTGTGAGAATATCTTCTAGATAATAGAGGAAGAAAACTCATTCTCTAATATAAAGAGGAGTATACCATAAAGCAGAATCATATACATCTCATAAATTCATCAACTTGATCAAGAAATACTTGAAAGAGATTTAATGACTTTGAACATTATTCATATGTGATATATTACTGTATGAAGATAGAAAATATCTCAATTGCAAAGTCCAGTTATTAATTTGAGATAGACTTTTGTTTAGAAAAGAAAATAATACATCTAAAAGGGGTTAGAGGAAAAGAAACAATCAACGGTATTTCTCCCTTTAACTGATTTAGGGATGTTAATTATTGATTACAAATTTCAAAAATAAAAGCAAGAGAAAATATGTCATTTGATTAGTGACTAAAAAAATCAAGACAAATAAGTAAATAAAAGGAGAAACAAAACAAGCAAAGCAAAATAGAAATAAAAAATAAAAAATAACAACACAAAAACAAACTAAACAAGCAACAAATAAAGACTAAAGAAAGATAAAAAAATAGAAACATCAGAGTTCAGAAATCATCAAATTCATGAATTTATGTCAATCACACCCAATCTGGTCCTTAAGATGCTGAATGTTTCAAAGGATAGTGGTTTAGTAAAAATGTCAGCTAGTTGGTTTTCTATTACTACATGTTGTAGCTCAATGTCTCATTTAGTAACATTATCCCTTATGAAGTGATGCATTATGTCAATATGTTTGATTCTAGAAGATTGGATAAGATTTTTAAAAATGTAGATGACACTAGTATTATGACATAGAATTGATATTATGCCTATTCCAAAATTTAGAATATGTTGTTTTAACCAAATGACTTGGGCCACATAACTTCCTAAGGTAATAGACTCAGCTTCAACAGTGGAAAGTGGAATAAAGTTTTTTTTTCTATTGGACCATGAGACTAAGAATTATCCTATGAATTGGTAAGTTCCTGAGGTGCTCTTTCTATCTACCCTACACCCTATAAAATAAGAGTTAGAATATCCAATAATTTCAAAAGAAGTGTTGTGCCTAGGATATCAAATTCCTAAGTTTGGGGTTCCTAAGAGATATCTAAGGATTCTCTTAACTGCCGTTAGTTGGGTATCCTTTGGATCATCTTGAAATCTAGCACAAATGCACTCACTAAATATTATATAAGGTCTACTAGCTGTCAAGTAAATGAACGATCTAATTATTCTTCTGTATTTCTTTTCATCAACTAATTTTCCATTTGAGTATTTATCTAATTGAACACTAGAGCTCATGGGAGTATTCATTGGCTTGGCTTTATCCATTTCATATTTCTTTAAAATGTCCTTAATATACTTTGATTAATTAAGAAAGGTTCCATTATCCAATTATCTTATGCTAAATCTTAAAAAGTATGACAACACTCTCATTATACTCATCTCAAATTTTATACTCATTGTTTTAGAAAAATCATAACATAGCTTTTTATTAGAAGATCCAAAAAGTATATTATTAACATAGATTTGGACAATGAGTAAATTATCTCATACTTTCCTTAAAAATAGGATGGTGTCTACGCTCCCCTTAACAAACTCCCATTCCAGTAGGAATGTGCTAAGCCTCTCATACCAATCTCTGAGTACCTAGTATAATACATATAAGACATTTTTCAATTTATAAACATAATTTGAAAATTAGGAACTCTCAAAACCTAAGAGTTTCTCTACAAACACATCTTATTTTATTATCCCATTTAAAAAGGCACTCTTGATATGTATTTGAAAGAGATTAAATCCCTTATAATAGGCAAAGGCTAGTAGTACTCTAATAACTTTCAATTTAGCTACAGGGGAAAATGTCTCCTCAAAATTAATCCATTCTATTTGGTTGCACCCATTAGCTACCAATCTTTCCTTATTCCTAACCACCACACCATAATAATTCATTTTATTCTTAAAGAATCATTTGGTTATAACTACACTTTGATCCTTAAGTATTTATACTAACTCCCAAAAATCATTTCTTACAAATTGGTTAAGTTCTTCTTATATTGCTAAGATCCAAAATTCATCAGAAAGGGCTTAATTGATGTTGGTGGGTTCAATCATTGAGATAAAGGCATAGTGGTTCACTTCCTTTTTAAGTTCATGTCTAGTTCTAACCCCTTCAAAAGGGTCTCCTGAGATTAGTTCTTTAGGATAACTCGAAGAATATATCCAATCTCTTGATATGGTGTTTTGAGGTTCTACCCTTTCTTCCAGATTTTCTATTTCTACTCCTTGGGTAATCTCACTTACTCCATCAATATTTTGAGGCTCTATCCTTTTCTCTAAATTTATTGTTTCAACTCCTTGGGTAATCTCTCCTACTTCATCTTCTTCCTCTACTCTAAACTTCTTATGTCAAATTCATTAAACACTATATGAGTAGTCTCCTCCACCACCAATGCTCTCTTGTTAAACACTTTAAAGGACTTCTCCACACTTGAATATCCTAAGAACACTCCATCAAATTTTGGGTCAAATTTACTTAAGAGTGATTTCTTATTATTATGAATGAAATCTTTATAGCCAAAGACATGGAGATAAGAAAGGTTGGGTGTCCTACCATCAATGATCTCATAGGATGCCTTATTTAGTTTGGATCTAACATTCACCCTATTCAACATATAAGAGGTTGTGTTCATCACTTCTACCCAAAAGTATTTTGGAAGTGAATACTCAGCAAGTATGGCCTAGTAGCTTCCACTATGGTCATATTCTTTCTTTCAGCTATCCCATTCTACTAAGGGGTCCTAGGAGCTAAAAAATTATGACTAATCCTTTGCTCCTCACAGAAAGTTTTAAATCGCATATTTTCAAACTCTCCACTATGATTACTATGAATTGTCAAGATCTCACAACCTAACTTTTTCTGAATCCATGTAGAGAAAGATTTGAATTTATCAAAAGACTCGCTTTTATGTGAAAGAAATCTAATGTAAGTGAACCTCAAGTAGTCATCGACAATCATAAATCTATAGACTTTTTCCCCTAAGTTGGTAGTGTTAATGAGTCAAAATAAATCCATGTGAAAGACTTCTAAAGGTCTAGATGTGCTAATATCCTTAATGGAATGGAAAGAGGATTAAACTTGTTTCCTTAGTTAACAGGCATCACATAGGTGGTCAATAGTGAGCTTAAACTTGGGAATACCTCTAACTAAATCCTTTTGGGTTACTCTCCTAAGAGTTTTAAAGCTAACATGACAAAACCTCCTATGCCATAGCCAAGACTCATCAGCAGCAGATTTTAAGCAAAATGAAGCAGCACATTCAATATTATTTAAATTATGCATGTAGACATTATTGATCCTTTTCCCTACAAAATAATATTATTATTTAAGATGATAATATAACTATTTGCCAAAAAAATTATACTGAACCCAAACTCCTTTTGCTTATTCCTAAAGTAGGCAGAGAACCCAGACTCCTTTTGCTTCCTTCTGAAGCACGCAGAGAACCTTGACCTTTGCTAATTAAGACCTCCCTAGAGCCACCAAGGAAATAGGGTTGACAACTAGAAAAGATGACTCAGATCCTTGCTTGGAGCAACCTTTATGAACCCCTCACAATCCCCCCCTCATAAGATCCTCTCTCTCTCTCTCTCAAGCTCTCACTCTCCTTTTCTTGGCCCTCTCAAGTCAGGACAATAGCAAAAGATCCTCTCATAATAATCATGATATATTATAAAGAACGGCTTAAAATTTTCCCTAATTTACAACTTGCCATCAAAAAATTATCTAGGATGATCGACCGATCATCCTATATGATTAGTGTATTTTAGGCCTTTTAGCTTGGATGATCTGGGAGGGCTGGATGATTAGAACTCACTATTTGTTTTAATCATCCAGGATGATGTGGATATCATCTTGTATGATCAGTTTAAAATCATACATATCATCCAGCACATCATTCTGGCCGTCTAGAAGATATATAGGATGATGAAAAAATTTAACTTATCATCCAGGATGTTTCTTGGATCGTCCTATACGTTTAGTTCAAAATCAAGGATTATCATCCCACAAATTGTTCTGGTCATCCCATAGATACACCTAGATGATGAAGAATTTCAACTGATCATCTAATAAATCATTTTGGTCGTCTAGGTAATTCAGGAGAAGACTAAGGTTTTTCTAACTGATCGTCTAGGACGATCCTGTGATTGTCCAGAATAATATGATCAATCAATCAACCCTTAATTACTTTTCTTAATCACTTGACTAATTTAGGCATGATTTTAATGAATCGTCCTAGACGATATATGATCATTCTATATAATTTCTAAAAAATAATTTCTTGCCTAACAGAGATTTGCTGTAGAGTTTTTATTATTTAAGCTTATCATCCATGACGATGTGAAATATCATATAGGATAATTTGCTTAATTCAACTAGCTTAATATTGATGTCCTAATTAGGGTTTCTATTTTTACATGATTATCTAGGATAATTTTGGATCATTCCATATGATATGAACAAAAATAAAAAACTCTAAAATATATAGAATTTCTCTCTTGAGTGTTTGTGCAAGGTTACTTAGCATTAGGATCCACCTTATTACATTTGACTTAAGAAAAGGAAAAATCACTGGAATCACACTTACAGACTGACTTAGTCCTAATGTACCCAATCTTGAGTTGGCTTGAATTGCAATTGATTTTATGGACCTAAAGAGTTAGTAGCATGGCAACCAAAATAGATGTGCAGTAGTAATAGTAGTAAAAAAAAATAAGAATGGCACGATTTTTTGCTATCATTAAAATTATAATCCTTGAATCCAGATTTTCAACACCCCTAAGGAAATTTAGTCTTTTTAGTATACTTGTACCTCCATAGGTTATTCCATCTAAGATTTTTGGATAACCTTCTACCTTATGTGGTTTATTCCTTCCTTGATTTTAAGTGTATATATAAATTTTTAAAGCCTTCACGTTTTGAGGTTTTATATATACATGTTTCTTTGGATTTTTTACCTTTAAAGATTTTTAGATAATCTTGAACCTTTTGAGAATTTTATCTTATGAGATTTTTTAATGAGTGAATACCCTATCAATCACTTACTCTTAAGTGGTCTTTCTAGTAAAGACCTTATCCAGTACTAGCTTCCCTTTGAGGCTACCTTTTGGGCATACCTTTCTAAGATTATGAGTGGAGATCTTGTTTTCCACTTGCCCTTATGGGTTCTTTCTAGTGAGGATCAAAATATCTCATAAGTGGGTGAAGTTATTGTAAGTATGTTTAGAGAGCAAGTAGAACTAAGAGTGAGCTTATCCTTTAAGATTAGCAGGAAAGATCTAACAAATAAGTGCATCAAAAGCTTGTTGGATATAAATGATGGTTCTATAATGAGTAATATGTTCATAGGATAAAGGGAACCATTATATAGATTAATAGTGGGAAGTTTGAATTTCACGGGAATATGATGCCGAAGAATTTCATTTGTTAAGAGTGATGACTCTTAGAAGCAACATGGAGGAGTAATTTGATTCCATTTTCACAAAGGGAGTTCCTCTTGAATAAGATATCATATTATATCTCTTATAATGTCTTGAGGGGCATCAATAAACTGATATTGATCTAAGTCCTCCACAAATGGTGAAGGATTATGGGTTGGTCCAATAATATGTGGAAGATATGTTGAACTAGTTATGTTGGAAAGAACTTGATGATCTTGTGGGAAAGGTTGTTCTCCTTGATTGGCATTACCTCTTAATTATTGTTAATATTATGGAAGAAGAACTCTATTATATTATGATGGTGTTCTTTGATGTCGAGTCTCCTCAAATAATTGAAGGATTTGACTTTGAAGTTCCTCTATCCTACGGATATGGTCCTCTAAAGTGAGGCTTTGGGGCACTTGATGTCATGCCCTAAGATCTAAATAGGAAGGATTGTATATTTTATACTTTTAATAATTCATCACAATTTTTATAAATTATTAAAAGAAATTAAATATCAAACACAAGCAAATATTTCATTAGATTCTTTCATCAAAATAACATTTATAATCATTTGAAGATCACTAAAAATTAATATGTATATTAGTAGCTCCTAACTACAAAAGAATATAATAAAAAGATTAAACTAAAAAGGGAAACCTAAATATCTTAATGCACCTCACTACACAAAGTTCTTGCCCCTTCCCTGAAATGAAATCAATAAAATCATATAATGAACTTACAAAGCATAGTAGAAACCAAAAACTCACTAAAGCCTTTGATATAAGATATAAAAAATCAATATGTATGCTCATCTCAATCAATAAAATAAATGACATTAAATATCAACAATGCTCAATCATCACTGGTATTATTCAATGTGATCAATAAAAGTGAGAATTAAAATGATGAAATATATAAATCAATGATAGCTGTGAGAATATAAATGGATTAAAAATTAATAAATCAATGATCGATAAATCATTTCTATAGCATGAATGTACAAGTGTTAATGGTGTTAGTCTTATTTATATTATCAATTATTTATTTTTATGAAATTAATAAATCACTACATGTAATGATTTATATGCTATTATACACACATATTACTGATGTATTTTTCAATGATAACGATATATGTATGTATGTATTTGTATATGATTCAACAAGGCATGACATCCAATTTTAATGTGATAGTTTTATTCTTTCGTCTGCATTAATTGCATTATTATATCATCTTTATTATCATTATATATTTTTTCATTATTATTAGAAGTAAATTTTAATAAAGTTTTAAAAGTTGTCACTCTCTGCTTGTTGGCATAGTCGGTTATCAGTTACAGGATACAATCAAGATAATATCATAAACTGTCTTTAAAGAAAAGTCTGTCGGTCCACCCTCCTCGCAGGATATTATATTTTAACAACAAATCCATACTAATTATCGTGTTAACAGGAAGTGTTTCTTGCTTACATGTAAATACTATATTTATTTTATATAAGTTATATCAATCTCTTTTAAACACATGAATGTAATATGAAATGCTTAAATCTATAAAATATAGAAAAAATTGTATAATAATCGATAGCTTCAAAAAATCATAAATTCTATTTATGCAGTAAAATTCTATTATATTATAGTCAAAATATCCATAAAAGTTGTATCTATCGTATATGAAATGTTTCATGATAAAAGTGCAATAAATTAGGAGAAAATATGCTTTTATCAATTTAGGAGAGATTAAATTCAACAAACTCAAAATCATTGAAAATTAAAGTGAGATTCAGGTTACTTACAGTGATAAGAAGACCTTTACTAACTAAAGTAACAGACAAAAATGACCAAAACTAGCTGTCTCTTTCTTCCCTATCTCCACTTTCTTTCCCTTTCCCTCTATTCTTCCATGTCAAGCTAAAAGCGATTGTGTGGGTGTAGGTATGAGGGATGACATAAGTTATTAGGATTTAGAATAAAAAAATAAAAAAAAAAGCTATTTGTGGCCAAGCATCATAGAGATCCGACCCAGCATTACAACATATCATGTTGAACTTAGAATTACTATATAATAGAGCCTCCAATGCCATGACGGTGATTTTTGGTGCTGTTGTGCTCTGAATCCTAGATCCGAGATGCTACCAAACAAAGCAACAAAGCATTTCAGTTCAAATATAATATCAAAATTTTATTTTAAAATACTTTTTTATATTTTGGATTGTTACGCTTGATCACCCGCATTTAATTGTTCTTAATTTTGGGATTTATTATTAGCAATTAAAAAAGTATGTTCGGAATATTCATATATATGGTGCTAAACTGTTATATGCTAGAACATTTAAGTCAATTGAATGTGTATTTTATGTTTCAATATTTTACAAAAAATTTAGCATGTATAGATAAAAATAGTAAGCTTAAAAAATTTTAATGCAAAAACTCAAAAAGGGATAAAAATATGGGGCTTGGCCTAGTTAAGAAATCCACTGTGTAGTCAGTGATACAAGAATCTTTATTTCTTCACCATTTTAGAAAAGGAGGTTTAAACGAATGTCTGTTTTTTTAGAGGTATTATATAAATTAAGTGTCCATAAAGGGATAATTAATACCTAATATTTTGGCTTAATTTTCCCAATCGAATAATAAAAAGCAAATGTCTATAGGTGGATAGATATAACCAATAGTAAGGTTAAATCCTATCAGTATTCTAGAGATTGTGATGATTTCTGATGTTGATTCTCGGTGGCAATGGTGATTATTGGGGGTAATATCTGGTGGTATTTGTCGACTATGATGACTATAAAATGCAAGAGCTCTCTCTAATTTTCTCTATTCTTCATTATGTGAATTATAGGGCTCTATTTATAGGCTTTTTAGAATAGTCATTTTGGAAAATTGAACTGAAATCCAAAACACTCCATTGTACAACCTTATTGATTCCCTTGACCATGAAGCATTTATTCAACATCTAGGTACTCTAATGATGTCAAAATTGAGTGATCTTGGGCTCAATGGATTTGTCTCATTGAGCCACTCGATTCAACTTTAAGAATGTCTGATTTGAAGTTCATTTGGATATCTAATTAATTAATATTTGAAGTTTGAGTCGTACTTCAACTATTTGATTTAAGCCAACTTGGGCTTAGATTGGACCAATTTTGGTACCGTTGGGTTCATTACATTAAAATGTTTATATCAACCATAAGTTCGCTAAAATTAGAATTCATATAGTCTTGAATTTAAGTCCAAAAGTTTCTAATTCTAATTTTTTGCCTACGATTCATACCAGTCACGTGGATTTTAATAATAATAATAATAATAATAACATTATTATTATTTACAATTAATGCATTAACTAGAACACAAAATAAAATTTATTGATTTTTTTTTATTAATAATGTTTAAATTGAAAGAATAATTTTGTTGCACTTTTTTTAATAGTCGATAAAAGAAAAAGAAGTGTAGATCATAACAATAACAAGAACTCTTCTAAGCATCCCAAAAAGTGTTTGTTAAAGAATTGGGTTGACCAAAGTAGAACCTTGTTCAAATTTATTCATTTATTTTTCTATTGAGTTCGAGCATGACTAGAGTTTTAAAATTTTATGTGATCTTGTTATTTGCTTTCTTCTGGAGTTTTAGTTGAATCCGTATTTATTCGGGCAATTTCAAAATCTTACTAGAAAAAACTCATAAAACAAAAAAAGAA
>NW_021318832.1:155453-172197 GCF_001605985.2 Dendrobium catenatum | reverse complement strand
CATGGATGTCTTGCATGTTAGAAAATAAGTAACAATTTTTTTGTTATCCTTTTGCGAAAAAACAATAATAAAGTTCCTCCTATTGGGCAATTTCATCATTAAGATGTCTTTTTGCAATAAATTGTAGAAGGAAGTTCTTTATAATGGCATACATTACTAAGAGATATATACCTTCTTATTGCATCTCATTTAGCTCGTAGATAAGAAATGGAAAGAATTCATATAGATTTCTAGCATTTTGTTACATTCATTTTTACTTTGAAATTTATATAGATTCTTCACACCAGGGTAATGACTTTAGTTTTGAGTTTGATCTTTTTGTTGACATAATTTCGTTCTATTAAGATATTTTATATTTCATTCATTCTTATTTCTTGTATTTGGATTATTTTTGGCCCCTCACCTGAATTATAATTGTGCATCCTGTGACCTAATTTTAGTTATGTTGACGAAAGATGTGCTCAAAATGAATTAATAAGCCCACTCAACTGTTAATAATCTTGGAATATATCTCATACTTACTCTTGCTGCCTGAATTATGATGGAGGGGAAAAACTCTTGAGTCAAACTTCTTAAGGAATTTTGTGTTCCCCTAAGCCCTCTATTCTCTTCTGCATATAGTTTAATCTACTAATATTTTATTTATTTTTATTATTATTTAGCTAGAATCTCATCTTCTATTTCAAGAGTTAATGGTCGTAATTGGTAATAATGGATGGCGTCCTTTAGATGACCAAAATATAATCTTCTTTTAAATTTTAATAAATTAGAGATAAGTGCTCCTGCACTTTAAAGAAAACAAAAAAAAATCGTGTGAGAACTTGTTAACATGAGATGGTTCAAGTACAAGCATAAAGACTTATGGCCCAGTTAATTATGATATGGACCTAGCTATAATTTGACAAGCCACCAAATAAGTAGTGCATAGAATGCATGGCCACAGTTAGCTGACGGATCGATCCCTGCTTAATTTAAAAAAAAAGAAACTAACATTCTAAAACAGCACGTTTTCCAAAATATAAAAATTAAATTACACATTTCTGGAATGATTGCTAGAATTTCATTTCTAGGTATGGGTTGCGGCAGTATTGAAAAAATTAAGTTAATTAAAGTTTTATCAATAAATTTTAAATCCTGTAAAGTTCTTGTAAGACTCTGGATTAGAATATCTGATCAAAATTTATTCAGCTAAGTTTTTTATTTATTAATGTTTTTCAATATTAATAATCAATTCATTGTTATATTACATTTATTTGAACAATTTATTAAATAAAAATGTATATTAGCTAAACTTAATTAGGATATTCAGTTTCAAACTTTTTATTGATTTTATAAACTTGTAAGAAAAGATTCAATGATAACCTAAAATTTAGCCTTCAACAATATTATTTAAAAATGGATTTTTTTTTTCCTAAATTTTAGTATTTCTCAAACATCATCAGGAGACCGCTTATGGTAAATAATGATATTACAAATTCATATAAAGAATTTTTATAATTATCCGGAATAGTAATATAATAATATTTTAATTATTATTACAAAAATTTTGCATTTGAAATAGCACGAATCATGATGAATTTTTTTTGGGAAGAATTTGGGAAAATCTCGTATATTAATCAAAAGAAAATACAAATATGAAAAATAGGAGCAAGTTTAAAATAGTCAAAAACTTCTAACAAACATGAGAAAAAAGAACAAAAAAACATGCTTGACTACAACATTACAAAACCAAAGAGAAGTAGAAAAGAAAACTAGAGAAACCACCACTAGCTAGAACTCAGACATCAGATTAATCATTTAGCTCAAAAAAATGAATGAACAAATATCCCCTGGTTATCTGTAGACTGTTCAACAGGGGCCTGCATAAGGAGCATCATCATAGTCCAAGGCTAGGCCAAAGAACCCCCAAACCAAAAAATGCCAGCAACAACATAGAACCCACATCAAAAAGGGACATATAGAGAGCACCTGTTGCGTGAAAAAGATGCAAAATACAGGATGAACATCCAAATGCCAGATGATTACAGCAGCCCCAACAACTTATCTCCATCCTTCCTCTTAGTAATTTTAATAAAAAAAAGCCCTATTAACTTTATGGCAAATAGTAGTGCTAATGGCTGCCGAGAAGCCAAATTTACGATCATTTCTCTCCCTCCATATGTAGTAAACAGAACAACAATAAATGAGCAAGTACAAATACTTAGCAGATGGCAGCTTATAGTTCCTGTCTTTGATCCAATCCAGAATTTGAGGGAAGGTGGGTCTAAGGAGGATGTCCCTAGCACCTAGATGAGATAAAAAATGATTGAGGTGTAATTGCATTCAAAAAATAGATACGAGACATCTTCATTTGAGAAATTGACAAAGTGGGCATCCAAAATCCACCGAAATATTGCGCTTAAGTAACTCATCAACAGTTTTTAACCCACTCAACAAAGACAACCAACCAAATACATAATACCTTAGGTCACAATGATTGTGCCAAACTAGGTTAGCCCAAGGGCAAATAACAACATCAATATAAAATTCAGCAACAAAATCTTTAAAATAGCCCATATCTCATTGCTTCCAGGTCAAGCAGTAGACATTAGGCTCATGAATATGAAGAGTAGAACTACTATTAGCAAGAGAATGATGAAGAAAATCAGGAACCAACTAGGAGCCATCAGAAATTAATTCCTTTAAGAGAGTAGTAGGAGAGTAAAGGTCCTTAATGGGATGTTAGCAATGCAAACCCCATTACACCAGTGCTCCCAAAGGATAGAAATAAGGCATTTTGGGGCAATTCTCAAATGAAATCAGTTTTTAGCAGTTGAAGCAATCACACAATGTAGATTTCCAGAATATGGAAGCATTTAGGCAAGGGTTTTTCCAAGGGGATATGTTTCTTTGAAGCATCCAAGAGGAAAGGGTAGACATTCGATTATAAATCTTGCTAATGAGTGAACAATTGTAACCAAATTTAATGGCAGATAAAGAAGGGATGCAAATCCCCCTTGACCTTTAGGTTTGCAAATATTTTCCTTTGATATAAGATGAAATTTTTTAGCACTTGCATAATCCCCAAATAAAAGAAAATTGGACGATAGTTTCCTTATAGGTTTTGATAAAATGGAACAACATATCCAAGATGCAAAAGAGTTAAAAATAGTGAACTTTAAAAACTGTAGATGACCAAGAAAACGAAAAAGGTTATCTTTCCAACCAGATAACTTAATGGTGATGGTTTCCAACAAAGGTGTGTAATTAAAAATCTTGAGCTTCATGGTGGAAATAGAAGAGGAGGTGGAAAGGTTGAGTGCCGAGGAAATAGATGTATGGAGGCTGTGAGGCAGGATAATGGAGCTCTTGCCATAGTTTACATGATGATGGATTTTTAAAAGATAACAATTAAACCTGTAGTGTCTCGAAATGGCCAAACCATTCATCGAGTTGACTTAGTGCCCATACAGGGCTGGTTCAACTGAACAATTTTTTTTTTTTTGGGCAGGTTAGATGATTCGAGCGTGGATTAACAAGGGAAATAAGTAATTCTGTCAATTAACGAGCCGCATCTTGATCTGCAAAGGAATTAATTCATAAAGGGCAAATTTTTGAATAAATTAAAAACTAAAGCTAATTTAAACTCTCTCAACTATAAACAATTTGAGATAGAATAATTTAATCAAAATTTATTGTGTAGAATATGTGGTAGTGGAGAAAAAGAGTTTAATGTCTTGATTTTTGATGGTTAAGAACCTAAGGAAGTATCAAAGAAAAAGTCCATATTACGTCAACAATATTACTTAACATTTTAGTTCTAAAATTTTAAATTTTATATTTAGGACCAAGAAGTTTGAGTTTTCATTTTTGAGAACATGTATTGGATGGCATTTTTATAAAAGTTGGAAGATAAAATAAATTAGTGAATATAATTGGCACCTTCCTATATTAATAGCCACCTATCTTTTTTCCCTCCAAAAAATTCCTCTTCCTTTTTAAATAAAAGTAACTTAAAATTCAGTGTAATCCATAAAAATAGAGCTATTATGCAATCAAAATTTTTAACTTTTGAATATTAAAAATAAAAATCATAGAAAGTTGTTCTATTTTAGTTAGTGCTTGGAGAGCTACTTTACCAACATTTGTATACTTATTTAGATATATCTTATGCTCATTATTACTCTTGTTAAATATGTTTTCAAACCTTTTTAGCATCTTTCTCTATGTCTTAGCCATCCCTCAAGACAGGCCATCCATAACTCAACCCATAAGAACCATCCAAACTCCACCTGGAAGCCCTTAGCTCAAATAGGCTCTATTGCATCTTGTCTTATTATCCACCCCTACATATTGCAAAAATCTACAAAAAAAAATTCATATCATAATTTTATATCCTAAAAATAATTTAAATATATTTCCCTCTTTTTAAGCTTCATTAAGTTAATTCCCTGAAGAACTAAACCAAATGAACCCATGTTAGACCAAACTATGCTATTCTTGAATTTATGTCCAACATAGACTTCCAAATCCCTCATAATACCACCATAAGCTTCAAATGACTTCTTCGCATCCTAAACTAACCAGCCATAAGTATTTCTAGTCGTTAATCCAACAAAAGTTCTCTTACTACCATTAAATTTCATATATATCAGTCTTCATAAGGATATAAGAAAGTAAATTTGAAGTAATAAGATAAATGCTTCTCAAGTCATATTCATTTAACATGAGATATAAGAAAGGTGATCATTTTTTTAATTTACATGTATCAATAATATTATCAAACCAAAGTATAATAAATTTACATGAAGGACTTATGTTCCTTTCAAAATTCATAAAAACTTTTAAATAATATTTATTACTTTAATATTCCTAGTATTTTACTTTTTCATCTTGTTATTAATTCTGAAGATATTCTAATAGGTGAAGGAGTGGGTAAACATCTACTTAGCTTGCCTTTTTGCTAAGAAATAATATTTCCAATTCTCAAAATCCCACGCATCTTACTTTCTTAGAAGTTGAGTCTATTATTACTGAAGAATTATCTATTTCTATATAATTAGATGGAAAGATAAATAATAAGAGTAAAATTGTTAAGTCAAAATTGCAACTATTATGATTATTATTCTTTTATTTCTTATATTATTGTGAAGAAAATATGTTAAAAATCATGAAAATTAAATCAGTGCCATAGCGCCATATCTTCCCTAACACTATAATGCCACTCAATGAACCCAATTCTTGCAATTGCTCAGGATACCCTCTTTTAGCTTCTAGGTCTATTTTTTAGTTCAAGATCCCTTTTACTAACTGGATGCAACATCATACTGGAAATTCCTAAGAAAAATTATTGGAGAGTAATTTGTGTCTTTGAAAGGGAAACTACTTACCGGAATAAGAATGCAAAGGGTACGATCGCACTATCCCATAAGACAAAACAGTCTCAAACCTTTACACTCTACGCAAGCAGGTCAATGGAAGAGCAAATAGAATTATACATATGATTATCCATAAAAAATAGTGGCTTTCACCTACATATTTTGATGGATAATGATACATAAAACTTAATAATCACGAGATATTCCATTTGATATATTAACTTGAGTGAGGTTTATTTGATGTGGATATTAGTTTCCCATGGTCATAAGTTCCCATGGTAAATTACATATTAGGTCTTAGCTTAAGAACACTTTTGATTAGGGATGCTATTTTATTCTATTCTTGGGTTGGTGCGTAGTGGGATTCCTAGTTTCTTCTAATATAAAGGGGATAAACTTTCTCTTCATTTTTAGTGAGGATAAAGTTTTTTAAATTTATGTAGAATTGATTACAAATTTAATTTTATAAGTTTAAAAATGATTAATTATTTTAGAAAAAAATATAGATTTAGAATTATTAAAAATTAGAGAAGACACACTAAGGGTGTATAGTCTAGACTAGGTCTGCTTAGAGTGGACGCTAGGTAACATTTTAAAAATCAATCAATGTCTTATACATGTAAGATCAGAAGACTATATTCTAAAGAGTCTATGATTTTAATTCAAAATTTTCAATTAGGGATATCTAAACTATGCAAATAAATCTAGCTAAAACCATATATCATATATGAAATAAATGCATAAAAAAAGTTTTATTCATTTACTTGAATCATAAATACATTCCAGTGTTTTGCTATTGAAAATAAGGTGGCTAAATTTCACCACAACATACTTGGTTTCTACACCTATAAAAAAGTAAGTTTAAATGTGATTGCTTATTACTTTATGGCTCCAAATCTCCTATAGGATTCCAAAAGAGAACACCGTCCAAAGGAGAATGAATTATCGTTTGGAGCCCAATATATATGTAAAAACAATCACCTTTAACTTTGTGCAACACTTTGAATTTATATAACTCAATCTAAATATATAATCTTGACACTTAGCATTTATATTTGACAAATAATATATATACTTTCCACTAGGTATATTATACTTTAACTCTTTATTTTTACAAGCAAGCCTAAATGCATTCTACTTTGCTCTTTTTTTAACAAAATATAAAATATGTCATAAACATTAATATAATGCATGTATCGTTGAAATGCAGGTTTATATAATTAATAGATTAAGCACACAAATAGAAAAATAATTATGTATGGTATCACATCTAGAGTGTAGAAACTAAACAAATTTGCCAAGGATACCTTCTAGGCAAAAGTATATACATCACACTAAAAACACACTATTGGTATAGCATAGGACTATCGTCAATTATTCTAACAAACCATCTATAATACGTATAAGCTATGTGATTTTGATAGTTCCTAGGTTTATTATTATTTAATGATTTCTAATGCCTTTATTTTATTTGTTTAAAACCAAGGGACATTTAATTTGAGTTTGAGTTTTAGTGTTTTACTTAAGCCTTTAGAAGTTTATGAAAGAGAAATTTATTTTAATTTTATTTTTATTTTTTATTAATATAGACTTTTCTTTATGATTAATTTAGTAGTTCATAGAAATTTATTTCATACTTTTTTTACTTTTATTTGATTATTTATGATTTTTTAAATGGTTTATTTAATTTGGAGTTTAAATAATTGGTCAATTGAAATATTCAATTCGTTTACTATTTATTATTATTTTAAAATGTTATTTAAGATTTTTCTAATTTTTTTAGATTTTTAATAAATTTTTTCGTAAATATGTTCAAGACATTGTCACAACGGGTACAAGGATAAAAGCATGCTTAAGAAACATAGCCGTGCAACTCAAGGTATTCTAGCCTATAAGTTTTGTTGATAAAATTTGTTACTTAATTATAAATTTGATTGAATGATAATTGCCTTTTTTCATCATGCCTATTAAGTTTATTTCACCATTCTTGGGGCTAATTCAACGGCTCCTAAGCCCAAGTCACCCAATAATTATCTTTATTAATTTAGTTTGATTATTTTTTTACTATTTTTCATTGGTTTGGATTAATTGAATTTATTAATTATTGAATTTTTGATATTTTTTTAAATTTTAATAATATTTATTTATTTTTAATGATTGAGTTGACTTGAAGTTTGTACTTAAATGGTCTCTCCTTCACCTTTTAGAGGAGTCGTCGATTGTCCCTGTCTGACTTTCTTTTCCAAGGCTTCGTCTGCACCTGTGTTCTCCCCGAATACATTTTGGATTGAGGTCTATTTTTTGCCGTCCGATTCACACCGATAATGCCACGGCTTTTTGTTCGCGTCCTTCAGTCGCTCATATTCTTATTGAAATTGACATTTCCAAAACTTACTCTGAATCTGTTTGGCTGGGTCTGAAAAAACTTGGGTATGTTCAAAGTCATTTTTGAAGGAATGCCTAATTTCTGTCAGCATTGTAAAGCTGTGGGTCATAAGAAGTCGGAATGTATTAAGTTATTCCCTCATTTACGGCCGGTTGTGGGTTCGGCTCCCCCACCGGTGGCCTTTGTCTCTGAACCCTTAGTTTTTTCTCTTAATCCTAATGTTTATTCTACCTCGACTGCTAATTCAGTTCCCCTCTATGTTGATAATGTTGTTAATGTTGATGCTCCTTCGGTGTTGGAGGTTTTGGGTAATGATATTACTAATACTGGTATTGTGGTTGCTGCTTTGCCCTCTGTTGTTTCACCGATTTGTTCTCCTGGTGCTATGAGTTCTCCTTACCCGCCAGTTGGTGGGTCTTTTGGTGGTTTGGGGGATCCCGTCTTATCTGGTAATGGGGTTGGGGTTTTTCCGGCCCCTTTAATTACTCGGGATGCTGTTAATAATAGCAATGTTGTGGAGTGTTGTCCTGTTTTGGTTGAGATCGACCCTTCGACTGCTCCGTCGCCTGCTTTGGGTGTTGAGGCTTCGTGGCTGACTCTTAATGAGGATTCTGGCGGTGCTTCTCCTGCTTTGGGTTTCGAGGCTTCGAGTAATTTTGCTGCATCTATGGACCTTAACAAGGAGTGTGTGCGGGTGGATAATATTACAGAGAATGGAAATGTGGTTTGCTCTAATACTTTTGTTGATGTGCCTGCTAATTTGATCGACACGCAAACTATGGTCAATCATATGGGTGATAATTTTGGATTAAATGTTAGGACCCATGTGGATTGGCTGCATGGTTCGTCTGAATTTGAATCCGAATCTAATTCTTCTTCAAATTTTTGCGGTGGCTCTGACCCTGGACACGAATTTAATATGGTTCGAGATATACCTATCATATCTGTTGGCTCTCGTGGGAGATTTCGTGGGAGGGGCAGAAGAAGAAGATAATTTATTTGTCTACTGTGCTTTTTCCCTATTGTTTTATCTGGATTGCTTATCTGATTATTTGGTCATTTTGGAGGATCGTCGGATTGAGGGGCAATGATGTGGCTGGGGCTCGTGTCCTCGTCGTCATGCTGGTGGCAACCTTTGGTGATGTTCTCAAACTTGGTTGGATTAATTTGTTCGCTTTCTTCATCTTACTAGACGGTCCGTGTAAGGCTTCGGGGATGCTAGGAGCCTCGGCCGATTACTGAGCCCTCCTTGGTTTCATTTAGCCTTTTTTTTCCAATTATTTTGCTCTTTATCTGGTGTAACCCCTTTTTTATTTTAATATATTAGTTTTCTTTAAATAATAATAATAATAATAATAATAGATGTGGGGTTTCTACAATGACATAAGGTTTAGGGGAATCCTATGCACATGCAAGGCTTTGAAGACCTAAGGAGCCCTAAGTTTTAGATAGTTACCTCAACAAAGCAACTGATGGAGCATGCTAGTTGTAACACCTCCATTTAAAAGAAATGGAGGCGACTGAATGCTTTGGCTTTGATCTCTAATTGATCTCCACATTCCATCGCAAACTACACGAAGAGAGAATTATGTGTTAGAATTCTACATATTTAAATGTACAAACTAGATCGAATATATGAACATGGTGATGGCATAATGAAGATTAATGCAAATTTAATGTTATTTATGATTATAAAAGTGGGGGTTATTATTAAAAATATAGTTAGAATAACTCTAGGAGTGCTGAAATTTATATCATCTTTACATATTTGAATATTCTAATGGTGAATGTAATAAATCTTTCACTTGCTAAATTTTATACAAATAAGTGCTCCATAACTAATAATACTATAAAAAGCATCTATCAAATTGATGGACCAAACATTGAGGAAGATAAAATGATTCTAAGAAATTGTGTTATGATTTCTACATACGTCTTTAAATGAGTCGCAAAAAAATTATCTATGTTTTATCTTTATTTTAATATAGTAATTTTGATAATATCTCTCTCATAATTTTTTTTACCAACATGTTATTGAAATACTCATGTTAATAAGGTTCTAACAAAATTGTATGAATAAAATAATTTAGTAAGAAAAAGTAGAGACAACATGCTTTGTAAATCTGAAGAGGGAGAAATTATAGAAATATAAAATATCTCACAATCTTTATAAATATACAATCCATATTTTTCAACATACACATGATTATTAGACAAAACATATAAGTGAAATTGCAATTAAATATTAAGACTTTGTTGAATCAAATGGCTACAAGAGAACATATACATGACTTGAGGGTAGGATCATAATTCTCCTTTTAAATGATAATTATTATGGATATTAAAATTGTCTGAGGGGGCAATATATTACTTCTTTTTTAACTAAAGTAATTAAACATGAAGGAATAGAAATATAGTTTTCATACTTTTACAATTATAACTAAATATCTTATGTGTAATAAGCAAGAAACATAAAATAAAACTAAAATTCTCATTCATGGAAATATAACCTTCAAATTGCTGCAAGAATTGAGTCACATAGATAAAAAATAACTCTAAGCGATTCCATTTCTAAGGTTTCTACATGTACATGAGAATAATCAAGATATAATATTTTTATTAAATTGTGGTGAAAATATAAAGATGATTTACATATTAAAATCAGAAAATGAAATATGCTTCCTCTTGCTTATGAGAGGGCATACTATGAAGTTATTGAGGGTATGACAAGTCATATTTACAGTCTAAAATATATAATTAGATGGCCAAGTGCATTTTTTTGTGGCACTTAGGGTGCTTGATATTGGTAAGGCTTTCTTATGTATTTAGTGAGAAAATTTGCTACATTAAACTCAATTTTAGTCATATAATAATAGGAGAATACATAAAATAATATATTATGTTAATCATATCCTTAAGATTTAGGATAACATTGTGTCAAAGTGTGTGTTGGATGAGATATGAATTCAAGGCAAGTTGGTGGCTCACTGGAGATTGATGGTTGTGAAGGCATGAATTCCTAAGATTATGATAATCGTGGACTAAGAATAATGAAGGTCATTGGTTTTGTCATGTGTTGAGAAGCTAGAATTTGATACGTGCACGTCGTTATTAGTGATGTCTATTTATCTTTGACGCATAAGTAATTACATTGCAACCCTTTTGAAATTTATTCTAACATTTGCAGAAAATTTAAGAGTATTTTAGAATGGTAGGTGAAAGAAGTGAAATAAACAATTTTATAGTAGTACTGATAAAGAGATGATAATCTTATAATGATTATTTTATTTCTTGAAGGATAGCTTTTGAGTACAAAATGAAAGCTTCCCAATTTATATAGGAAGCTTCATGTTCTTCCAAATTGAATCATTCATCATATTAGGGACAAGACGAGTGCTTGATTACTCACTTTCCTTAGCAAGCACAAGCACGCTCGCACACACAGTTGCACACACACACACACACAGAGAGAGAGAGAGAGAGAGAGAGAGAGAGAGAGAGAGAGAGAGAGAGCATTCCTAGCAAATAATACTCACATAAGAAAAGGTAGACCTGAAAGAAAGTGATAGTGTGAGGTGGTAACTCATTCCTATTTATAGTTGTTTAGGTCTACATAATTGTATATTATATTATTGATCATACAATATAATATGTTGTATTTCGAACAATCCCAACATTTCTCAATGACTAAGTTAATTGTACAATAAAAAAAGGATCATACAATATAATCTATTTTATTCTAGATCATCAAAATGACTATTTAGCTAGGTCAAATTTTACATTACAATATGAAATGTACAATATGATTTGTTTTATTTTAGATTATTCTATAATTATTATTACATACTATTACACAAGTCAATTTGTATAGTATGAATAGGGATCATATGGTATAATGTATTTTTAAAGGCATTTTTTTGCATCTAGTGATACCTCACTTCATTATAGCATAAACAGACGCTAAACTTTTATGTAACGAGGGGTGGCAAAATACGAACAACTTTGTACTATTGCATCTACAAAGTAAAATCTTAAAATGAAAACCACTTTATAATGTTTAAAAAAAAAAAAGATTTGAATTTCATGTAACTTTTTGAGAGCATTGCTTTTCAATACTTTTTTAGCATGTAATGAATTTATTATATCATAGTAATTTCATAGAACTTATTTATATGAGACATTCGAGTTTATCCCTATCTGCTTTATAAAGTGCATTCATCACTATTGTTTACTTTCTTCTAAAGATAAAATCCATTAACTATAAAGCCATAAATTTGGGACATCCACGCGGCTAAGTAGAATGAAAACATGGGAGAAAATATGGGTAATTTTCTTTTAAGGAAAACTCTAAATAATTTGGAAATAATTTATTCTATGATTGTATATAGAGATAAACAAATTTGTCATTATGATTAGTGTAATTTAGAGAAATTGATTATAAGGTCCTAAATTGCAATATTTTCCTCAAACTTTTTCTCTTTAGAAAGGAGAATAATTCAAATAAAACTAAAACACTAGGATTACAATCTGCAAGTACTGCATCAAATTTTTTAGCTCATGGCCAATTTGTTTATGTTTTTTAAAGCTGTTCTACTTTAGGTAACTCATGATTTTCTTGGAGAAGTTCTACTTGAGAATAATCAACATTAGAAGTTGTCTTAAAGCTAGAAATGCTTATGTTTGAATGACAAAATCTCATCTTCCTATTTCTAAATCCATTTTAAGATCTAATATAATTTGTGACATCATCTTTGTTGTTTGATTATTATATTTAGCTAAGATTCAATCATTAATTAATATTTAACTTAAATTAATCCCAAGCATTTTTTTGAGCAAGTAAATGTTATAATTGAGCTTTTGTCAGCATCAATCCTAATAACATAAGCTAACAATATGTGCATATGGGAGAGAGGATGAAGGTTTTTGAAGTTTGGGTGAATAATAGGAGAAAGAATGAGTTTTAAGGAATGTGGGGTGGAAAGGGAGAGGAGGTTTACAGGAATTTAAAAGCGAAAGAAGGAAATTATAGTGTTTCAAGAATTTGAGAATGGGAGAGGGAGAAGAAGAGGATTTCAGGAATTTAGGGGTGGATGGGGTGAATTTTAGTATTTATTTAATTGTATTCAATTTCATTATATGATTTTGATTAGTTTTAGGTTCTTTTGGTTTTGCTTATTGATTTTTATTTTAGATTGCGATAGCCTAGTGAGTCGTGTTAGCTTATCCCTACTTTTACTTTTGTTTTCAGGTCTGGGAAGGGAAAAGAGCGAGCTGAGTATTTTGGATAACAAGCTCTAATATTTGCTAAAAGTATATTTTGATTAGTTTTGATTTTTTCAAACTTGACATTTATTTTGTTATTATCTTTGTTATCAAGTGCTTCCTCGTCACCAAAAAAAAAATCTATTTGAATGTAGGAGACTTCTCAACAGTACCTGCACAATAATAATAATAATAAAAGATCACATGTTGCATGTTCATGAGATGGACCCCACCACAAAAATTTAAGACGGTGCCCCTACTCATAACTAGTTAATAAATTCACATATTATATTATGTAATATTTGTATTTAAAAATTACTCAAAAAAAAAAATTTAGCATCATTTCAACGGCACCCAGAATATATACGAATTTCAACATATACGAGAGAAAAAAAAAACATAAACGTACTTCCGCTTTAAATTTCATATCAATTTAAAATAATTTTATTATTTGTCTAATTTGTCTCAGTATCAGCTAAAATAAAATTAATTTGAATTAAATTATTTTTTTCAAATTTATATTAAAATTCCCATAAGGCAGAGCTGCTAAGAGCAAAACTTATAAATTGGACGTCCAGGATAATTTTTTTATTATTTCCTAAAACTTTTTTGTAGTATAAAGTTTTTATTATTAAAAATCAATAAAAAAATTGTCACAAATGAAATCTTACAAAAATTAATAAAAAAGCTTTAAAATATATAGTGAAAAAAGAGAAAAAGTGTTAGCTAATGAACATTAAGAAAGTAATCCCAAGCATAAAAATAATACCTTCTTAAATATTGAATATAAAAATTATAGCGTGCATGGCTGTGGCTATCCATCTTCTTCTAATAAGTGATAAGATCATCGTAGACGTGGCGAGAAGGAAACGGATAAGGAGCAGATATCGTCACTTCGGCGTCCATAAAAGAAATAGAGAGACAAAGTGATTGATTGGATTTTGATGGAAAAGGAAATATAGGAGGAGAAATAGTCTACTAGATAGAAAGAGAAAGGGAAAGAGAGAGAGAGAATGGGGACCAATCTCAGCAGTCTCATCAAAGTCTTTCATCTTCAAAATTGGTTATGCTTTCAGATAAGAACTGATGCCTCTCTCCTAAGCTGTAAAGCTCCTCTTTTTGAAAAATTTTACACCCCAAAATTTTCCAAAAAAAAAAATTTACACCTAGACTTCAATAAAATTATGACACTTATAGTTTTTTACATAATATTTTTAACTTCATATGTCACAATTGTATAGGAGTTCGGATTTATACACACTATTTATAAGTTTGTATATACACAGTATGAACAGCTCAACGTGTTATAATTTCATTGAAGTCTGAACATAGAGGTATGTTTTATGTTCGGACTCCGCATGCAATAATTTCTTATTATACTTTTGTTTATATTTTTAATAATTTTATTTAGACTTCATCCAATTTAATCATAAATTATGAGCCACTCAGCCCAATAGATGCAATTAAATATGCTTTTAAAATAAAAATTAAGAATTCAATTATTCAAATTTTAACAAAATCTTCATGAATTATCTAATTTATGATCTTTCAACTATTTTTTTCTAACTATGGCTAAATTATTTAATTTATATTAACAAAATATTCTTAAATTGATACTTATAATTAGAATTTAGAGAAGTGTTATAATGCTCAATCTGTTTTTTTTTTTTTTTCATTTTTTTTATGTTGTAAAATGTTAGGAGAAGAAGATTGTATGCATATACCCGACGTTCAGGCCTGACGTGCTACTGAAGGCCTGACATTCAGGCCCAACGTTCTGTTCAAGGCCCGACTTTCAGGACTGACATTCTCCATAAGCCCTCACCTTCTTCAGAGGCCCTAACCTTCGCTAGAGACCGTCACTTTTACCAGCGGCCTTCACCCTCACCAGAAGCCCTCACCTTTACCAGAGGACCTAGTCTTCGTCAGATTATCATCAAAGGCCGTATGCTCCACCAGAACATCACATGAGGCCTTCACATTCGTCAAAGGCCCTCACCAACATCTGAGGCCTTCACCTTCACCTGAGGCCTGGACTTCTGCTACGACACTACCTGACGTCCAGAGTTATACCACAGTACCGCCCTACTATAAAGGTCATTCTGACCTCTGTCGCCTACTACGGTCCATCCGACCTCTATCACCAGACAACGGTCATTCCGACCCCGGTCTCCTGCCGACTACGGTCCTTCCGACCTCCGTCGCCTACTGCAGTCCGTCCGACCTCCATCACCAGACAACGGCCTTTCTGACCCCGGTTTCCTGCCGACAACGGTCCTTTCGACCAAACTAACATGCATATGTAACTCCTACAATGTAATGCAATCTATATAATGTATATTTGCTACATCAATACAAGGCCTTCTCCAAAGGAAGGGCCTCATTTGTAATCGGCTGCAAATACTAGTGGATTCATTTAAACTGGGCCAGGCCCCGTGGTTTTTTCTCCTTTTTAAGGGTTTTCCACGTAAAAACTCTGGTGTCTCTTATGAATATTTCACCCTCTCTCTTATCTGATTGTGTGCTGGATCTTCGTACAATGCTAAGACGTTAAACTATGTATTTCTCTATCGCCGTGAATATTCCAGGACGCAACAGTTTGGCGCCGTCTGTGGGAACCAGATTCCCGACTATGGGCAATTTTTCCTCCAACCTCAAAAGGTTATTCAACTGCTATTGAAGCATCAATGTTATTGGAATCAGATCCGGACTAGGGGGGCAACCTTGACTATAATTTTAATCAAGAAGATCTCTCAAAAACATTTATATCCAAGACGAGATATAAGGAAACTCCCTAAAAATGCAAGAAAGCTTCTGATAAATTTCAAGCAACGTACAATCCCTTACTGGACTTCCCCTCCTAATCAAGATAAAAAATCGATCCCAAATGGATCCGATTCGACCTCTTCCACACAGGTTAATATCGTCGAGCAAAGGCTCCAACATACAACCTCGGAAAGGTCCTACATCCTTGGTGGATTCTCCTGACCTCTTCCACACATGTTAACATCGTCGAGAAAAGGCTCCAACATACAACCTCGGAAAGGTCCTACATTCTTGGTGGATTCTCCTGACCTCTTCCATACAGGTTAACCTCGTCGAGCAAATGCTCCTACATACAACCTCGGATAGGTCTTACATCCTTGGTGGATTCTCTCAACCTCTTCCACACAGGTTAACGTCGTCGAGCAAAGGATCCGACATACAACCTTCGAAAGGTCCTACATCCTTGGTGGATTCTCCTGACCTCTTCCACACAGATTAACGTCGTCGAGCAAAGGCTCCGACATACAACCTCAGAAAGGTCATACATCCTTTGTGGATTCTCCTGACCTCTTCCACACAGGTTAACGTCGTCGAACAAAGGCTCCGACATACAACCTCGGATAGGACTTACATCCTTGGTGGATTCTCTCGACCTCTTCCACATTGGTTAACGTCGTCGAGCAAAGGCTTTGACATACAACCTCGAAAAGGTCCTACATCCTTGTTGGATTCTCCTGACCTCTTCCACACAGGTTAACGTCGTCGAGCAAAGGCTCCGACATACAACCTCAAAATGGTCTTACATCCTTGGTGGATTCTCCTGACCACTTCCACACAGGTTAACATTGTCGAGCAAAGGCTCTGACATACAACCTCGGATAGGTCTTACATCCTTGATGGATTCTCTCGATCTCTTCCACCCAGGTTAACGTCTTTCAGCAAAGGCTCCGACATACAACCTCGGAAAGGTCCT
>NW_021318832.1:148024-155353 GCF_001605985.2 Dendrobium catenatum | reverse complement strand
ATATATATTATTTTTATTATTTGTGTGTACTAATATTTCAGAAAAATCGTACTCAAAATTATTGAAGACTTCAATGGATAATAAATTAGGATTTATTGTAAATGGAGTCTACAATGTTTACTTTTATTGAGTCTAAAAGAGTGTAATTGTAATTGAGTAATCGTGTACACACACACTGTGGGAATGTTTAAAATCTATAAATTTTTAAACTAATCGTATTATACGATTTTCGTTCGTACGGGACGATTTGGTTATTTATTTCCTCCAACGAACTGTTAATAAAAAATTAGGCGAAAATTTTTCTTAGTATTGTTCATATTGTACAAATGTTGCTTCGTACAAACAACTTCTAGAGAATGAAAATGTAGGGAACATTTTTGTCCAAATGAGCATGTAAAATTTTTGAGTTGTTCATCCGGGACGATTTGGTATTCGTACAGATGATGTCCAGAGTATAAAAATGTGGGGAACATTTTTGTCTGTACGAAATCCAAATTATCCCGAATGAACAGTTCAAAAAATTTTGTCCAGAGTAAGAAATATCACGACCCGACCCGATTGGAACGATCCCATCGCATTGAGTCGTGACAATTAAAGTGGTATCAGAGCAGTAGTTTTGAAATTTGGATTGTAAAATAGAGATATAAGAATTGATCTGTAAGTTTGGTGGGATAGTCTCAGTCTGTCTGAGTTTTTATTATTTTTATTTTATGTGCATAGTTGTGAATTCTATGTGATTATGGATCTGCTAGACCTAGATATGACTGATGGGCAGAGTGCTAGTCAGGCATCTCCTGTGAATAGCTCTACCCCAGTAGTTGGTTCATATACAGTTTCATAGTTTGCTACGTTAGTTGCCCAAATGATGAGCGAGACGCAGAATAAAGTTTTTGATGTTAGATCTGAATATGTAGATTGACATCTTTAAATATTTCTGAGATTGAAGCCTCCAAGGTTTGAGGGCACTATTGAGCCTAGAGCAGCTGAGGACTAGTTAAGAAGGTTGGAAAATACTTTTGATGGTATGCAAAGTCCTCCTAATAGAAAGGTACCATTAGCAATTTTTATGTTGGATGGTGAAGCAGAGCACTGGTGGATGGTCCAGCAGGAGAAGAAATTCTAATGTAAATTGAACTCTTTGATTACATGGGAAGAATTTTCTGAAGTGTTTACATCTTGGTTTGTACCCCCTTCTGCAAGACAGCAAATGCAGGAGACTTTTCTGAGATTGGTTCAGGGGAGCAAGATAGTTATGCAGTACGAGGCAAAATTTACTGTTTTGGCAAGATATACTCCTTAGTTGGTCAGCACTTCTATTGAGAAGTGTTATAGATTTCTGAGAGAACTACGAGATAGTCTAAGGCAACCCCTGGTACTATTTCATATTTTTAATTTCTCTAAGCTTGTGGAGAGAGCTCGATTGATAGAGAATAATCTGATGGCTACTCAGCAGCGGTGGACTGCTAGTAGAAAGAGATTCAGGGGAGATGCATCTGGTAGTAGTTTTTTTAAAAAGAAGAACATATTTGTATCTGGAGATTTTGAATGGCTAGTGATGTCTTGCTGAGCTGTTAGCTCACTGTGGTTATCTTCATGGTTTTAAGGTTCTAGGAAAGTGAAGGAGGTTTTGGACTAGTCATTCGGTATCTGATCTGAGATTAGGCATTTTTGTATAGTCATGACTTTTCTGTTCTATTATGTACTTTATGTTTATAGCCATGTACTGTAATGTACATGATTATTTTGATGAAAGAAAGAAGAAAATGTTGGATGAGCATTTCTGTATATTTTGATATTTATAGTAGCTCTGCGTTCTGTAGTCCTATGTATATTGGAAGAAAGTCTGAAAGCAAATTCCAAAGTTAGATCCTGGATTCATCCGTCGCGACTCAACGTGATGGGATCCGTCTCGGTCGGGTTGGGTCGTGACGCGTAATATGGGGAACATTTTTGTCCAGACGAATGAGAACTTTTTGATAACTATTCATATTGTATGATATATATCTTCATGTATGATCTACTATTTCAAATTCAAGCCCAACCATTATCTTTTTTTAAAAAAAAAAAAAATAGGTATATTCAAATTTGAACTAATAGCAGTGAACGATACTATTTGTACTATATGAAACATTAAGAGATTTACCTATTTTAGGATAAAAAAATTAGGAGTTAAATCAGGAGAATATTTCATATTGCATAATATATGTAATACACTTTTAATGAATACATGTTTGTATAATCCCAAGATGGGCTGGCCGAACCATTGTTGTGATTCAAAAAAATTAAACTAATCATATTATATGATCTGGCTCATACAATCCAATTAAACAAATGATAGTTTTAAGGTTTCAGGTTGATTGAACTAATTATACTATATTGTTCTTGGGTTGTATTGTTTGGTCAGGTCATCAATTTTTTTTAAATAGCTTGATTGGGATGTCTTTTCTATTTTACTTATAATTACTATAGTTATATAAAACATATTTTTTAAAGGAATAGAGTCTTCTAGAAAATTGTAAGTTTTTTTCAAGAGAGGTTGGAAAGGAAAATTTTGAAGAGAATTTAAGAGAAAACCCCCCTCTTGGTTAGCCTTGGGACATTTGTATAAGTTTAACAATCTATCCTAACTTTTCAAAAGCTACCTATCTAGATTGAAATGCTTTAAATTTTTACTCAAAAGCTATCCTTCAAGAAAACTAATCATTATAAGTGTATGATCTCTTTATAAGTACTACTATAAAATTTTTTATTTCACTTATTTCTCCTATCATTCTAAAATGCTCAATTTTTTGCAAACCTTAGAATAAATGCCAATAGGGTTGCAATGAAACTACTTATGTGTCAAAGATAAATAGTCATCACCAATGATGACCTACATGTTTCAAATTCTGGCTCCTTACCACATGAGAAAGCCACTGACCTTCATTATTATTAGTTCATGATTATTATGACCTTTGGAATTCACCCCTTCATGACCAAGAACCTCTAGTGAGCCACCAACTTGCCTTGAATTCTCATCTTATCCAACACAAGCTTTGACATAATGTTAACCCAAATCTTAAGGATATGATTACCATACCCCATTATTTTTTATTTTCTCTTATTATTCTATGACTAAAATTGAGTGTAATGTAGAAAATATTTTCATTCGATACATAAGAAAGCCTTACCAATATCAAGCACCCTAAGAGCCATAAAAAATGTACTTTGCCATCTAATTATTTTTTAGAGTGTAAATATGACTTGTCCTACCCTCAATAACTAGATAGTATACCCTCTCATAGGTAGAGGAAGCAAATGTCATTTTCTGATTTTAATTTGTGCAAAAAAATGTGTAAATCATTTTTATTCTTTTCTCCATAATTTAATAAAAATAATGGATTCAGATTGTTCTCATGTATATGTAGAGACCTTAGAAATGTAATCACATTAAGTTATTTGTTCTCTATGTGACTCGATTCTTATAGCAATTCAAGATTATATTTTCATGAATGAGAATTTTATTTTTGTTTTATGTTGGTTGTTTATTACACATAAGAGATTTAGTTATGAGCGTAAAATTTTGAAAACTATATTTATGTTCCTTCATGTTCAATTGATTTAGTTAAGAAAAAGTAGGATATCCCCCCCTAATATAATTTTAATGCACATAATAATTATGCTTTAACAAGGAGAATGATTATCCTAAAATCTTGAAGTCATGCATATATTCTCTTATAGCCATTGATTCAACAAAGTCTCAATATTTAATTGTAATTTAACTTATATGTTTAGTCTAATAATCATATGTATGTTGATAAATATAGATAGTATATTTATAAAGATTGTGTGATGTTTATTTTTTCTATAATTCTCCCTCTTCTGATTTACAAAGCATGTTGTTTTTAATTTTTCTTACTAAATTATTTTAGTCATACAATTTTGTTAGAACCTTGGTAGCATGAGTATTTCAATAAATTGCTGGTAAAATAAAATTATAACAGAGATATTATCAAAACTACTTTATTGATATCAAGATAAAACATATATAATTTTTGTGATTCATTTAAAGATGTATGTAGAAATCATAACACAATTTCTTAGAATCTTTTTATCTTCCTAAATGTTTGGTATATCAATTAGTTAGATGCTTTTTATAGAATTATTACTTATGAAGCACTGATTTGAATAAAAATTAGCAAGCTAAAAATTTATTGTACTCGCCATTAGACTATTCAAATATGTAAAGATGATATAAATCTCTGCACTTGTAGAGTTTTTCTAACAATATTTTTAATAATAAGCTCCTCTTTAATAATCATAAATGACATTAAACTCTAATTAATCTTCATTATGACATCATCATGTTCATATATTTGTGCTAGTTTGTACGTTTAAATATGTAGAATTCTAGCACATACTTCTCTCTTTGTGTTGCTTGTGAGGGAATGCGAAGTTCAATTGGAGAGCAAAGCCAAAGCATTCAATCACCTCCATTTCTTTCAAATGGAGGTGCTACAGCCAGCTTGCTCCATGACTTGCTTTGGTAAGATAACTTTCTAAAACTGGGGCCCCTTAGGTCTTCAAAGTCTTGCATGTGTGTAGGATTCCCCTAAACCTTAGGTCCTAATCGAAACCACGCATTTATTATTTTAGGCCCAATATCTAGGTAGAGAGTCGGATTTTATTCGTTAGCGCTAATATTAAGGACGCGTATTTTTGATTAATTACTCAATCCAATAGTTAGAATGCGTGAATTAAATTCCCAAAAGTATATATTGATTTACTTTAGAGATTAATTATGAAATCATATAAGGTTTTGATGAAGCCAATTTTAATGGATTTGAAGCAAAAATTTTGATGAACTTATGTTTCAAATTTCACTAGAAATGGAGATTATTTGACATGTCAATTAGTGGAACCAACATACACATGCATAATTTACCTAGAGTCTTATTTAAATCATAAATAATTCAAATTAAATCTTAAAAATGTATTTTAAGCTCCAGGCTACTAAGAACTAAATGTTAAATAAGTGAAAATTAAAAGCCCCATCAAATTCTAACTAAATAAAAGCTTCACGCTACTCAGAAAACAATAATTAATTAAATAAAATAATTAAAAAATATAAATTGTATCAAACACTTGTAACCATCCCTAAGAGTCATCACCGATATTTTGAGAAGATTTTAAGAGATTGGGAGCTTGTGTAGAGCTTAAATAAAAGATCCATAACTAACCTAATTAATTAAATCAATTAGAAAGGCTGAAGTTATAAAAATAATAAATAATTTTAGAAAACTTCAAATGATACAAACTCAAAGATATTGAACTCCAAATTAAATCTAATTTTTATTAAAAATAATTTTTTTTAAAAATCTCAACTAAACCCAAAAGTTAAATTTCAAGTCAACTCAATCATTAAAAAATAATTAAAACTTTTAAAATTTAATAAAGTCTCAAAAATTCAATAGTAGTCAAGAATCATTAATTGGGCTCTACAGTGTTTAAGTTTGCACTCCGGACCACTCAGGTTTAACAAGTCAATCACCGATTTTTTTTTTTTTTTCGAATGCAGGGCCTTATCTCTATAATAATAATAATATATTAGTAAGTTAAAACATATGCAAGATATAATAAGAGGCTAGGAGGACACAAAAAATCCATAGAATTTGACTCAAGAGTTTTACCTCCATCATAATTAGGCAGAAGAGTATAGTATATGAGATATATATCCAAGATTATTAACAGTTGAGTGGGCTTTTAATATCATCTTGAGCACATCATTCGACACTAAATTAGTCAATGATGCACAATTATAATTCAGGGAGGGCCAAATAATCCAAATACAAGAAATAAGAATGAATTAAATATAAAATATCTTAATATAAAAGAAATTATGTCAGCAAAAAGATCAAACTCAAAACTAAAGTCATTACCCATGGTGCGAAGAATCTATATATAAATTTTCAAAAGTAACAAAATGAAATGTAACAAAATGCTAAGAATCTATATTGAATTCTTTCATTTCTTATCTACGAGCATAAATGATAGATGCAATAAGAAGGTATAATCTCTTAGTAATGTATGCCATTATAAAGAACTTCCTTCTACAATTTATTGCAAAAAGACATCTTAATGATGAAATTGCCCAATAGGAGGAACTTTATTATTGATTCTTTCGCAAAAGGATAACAAAAAATGTTACTTTAATTTTTCATAAACATTGCATAAGACAAATACCATGATGAGAAATTCTATGCTTAGGCATAATAGCAATAGTTTTAACCCTTCCAAATAAGTCGTCTAGAAAGCAATACACTGCATTATTAAGGTAAAAACTGTTACACTAAATAAAACTATACCATAAACCATTCTCAATATTCATTAAAGTAATTTTTTTTACTTATTGACAGATACTTTTCCTTTTGAAAATATCTCATATACATCTAAAAAACTTAAATCTTATTAAACAGATCATACTATAAAAAGTTAAGATAGAAAGTTGTCCACTAATACTTTGGAATAATTCAAAATGATGTTCTTAAGTTTGGCCTTTACAAGAAGATTGAAGAGGTTATGAGCATTAGCCTTAAAAATTTCCCCTTAGAACACCCGTTAGCCTAGGAATTATTAGGAGGTAAAAGTAAGAATCATCCTGAGTAAAAAAAAAAAATGCAAAGACTCGTTTATAAAGCAATCAATTTTACCTCTTTTTAAAAATAAACACACTACCCAAGTTCCAATTTTGGTAGAACCATAATAGAAATGACATTGTAGATAAAATTGATTATTGGAGGAGAAAGAATCCAAATCATTTTAGTTTAAGTGTTCTCACCAATGCTTACTCAATTTAATACTTAATCAAACATACTCAATGATATTCAGAAGCTACACACTTGCATTCAATTAAATAACTGATTAACTACATATAACAAGTTGGCATTCAGCCATTCAGTTAATGACTTTAGCAATCAAGTTGTTTTTCCAATAAAAAAACTCATACAATTGTCCAATGTATCATAATGTAGTTTAGGCTACACACCTCATTACAAATATTAGGGGTGTCAATTCGGGTCGACGGATTGGGTTCGGGTCGAACCCGACTTGACCCGGGAGTAAACGGGTCAACCCGAATCCGACCCGTTTAGATAAACAGGTCAAGAACTTAAACCCGGACCCGACCCACACGGGTTGTCGGGTTGACCCGACCCGACCCGCGAACCCCTTTGACTAGGCCGCACAACGTTTAGTTAGGCGATGCTAGAGACGCTGCAGTCTACACGGAGGCCGGCGGAGTGCGGACTCGGCGAGACGTTGATGGCAGCCGGTGGCCCAGTGCGTTGCGGA
>NW_021318832.1:36773-147924 GCF_001605985.2 Dendrobium catenatum | reverse complement strand
GTTATTAAAACATAACTTAATTTTTTAATTTACTTAGAAATCCGCCATAAATTCTATCAGAAAAAATATGTCAGAAATTCACCGAAAATTTTTCGTCGGAAATCCACCAGAAAATCCACTATAATTTATGAAGAATTTACTTCCGCCGAAAATGAGCTATTTTCTTATAGTGCATGGTGCTTCATAAAAAAATAATCTTGATCAAGCATGAATCTCTTGTCAAAATCAAGTTGAAAACTTCAAAAATTAAATATGGGACCATCTAAACTCTGATTTCAACTAACTTATGGTCGAACTAAACATCTCGGAAATACGAACCCAACGACACCATATTCAACTCAATCAGAGTCCGAATGAGTCCAAATGAAAGACCCGATGCACATTTGGAAGGTTTAAACCATAATTTGGATTACCAAATAGTTTCAAAACATTACATGCTTATAGTCGAATCGAGCAGCTTGATGAGACAAATCTAATGAGCTTAAGATCGCCAAATTTTGATATCATTAAGACATTTAAATGTCTGATAAATAGTCTATAATCAAGGGATTCAACATCAGCTGTTCATCCAAACCACTTCTAATTTACCCTAGATTTCCTCCTATTTACAAGCCATGCCACTCTAAAAAATCTATCTCACTTCTCATGGAAGGTGACCCTAAGCAAGGAAGCAAGAAGAGAGATCAGAGATCTTTTTAGCCACATAGCTCCTTCTCGTCCACCGTTGGACTTCCTCCGGACGACCAACTGACGTCAGATTTATGCCAGTCCCCCAACTAACACCCAAACTTCTTCTTGACCACCGAATGATGCCGGATCTCTTCCTGGCCACCAACAGATGCAAGATTTATTCACAGGCACAAACTGATGCCCGGACTTCTGCCGGACCACTGATTGATGCCTGGACTTCTACCATACCACCAATTGACGCCTAGAGTTTTGTCGACTATGGTTCTGCTGACCAAATAAACATGTTTAAATTGATTATTATAATTTTCACCACGTAATGTGCTCTATATGATGAATATTTGTTACATTAAGCCAAGGCCTTCTCTTAAGAAAGGGCCTAATTTGTAACCGACTGCAAAAATTAGTGGATTCATTCAAACTGGGCTAGGCCCCATAGTTTTTTCCCTTTTCAGGGTTTCCACATAAAACTCCGGTGTCTCTTATGAATGAAACACCCTCACTCTTATCTGATTGTGTGTCGAATCTTCATATAAGGCCAAAATATTAAACTTTATATTTCTTTACCGCCCATAAATATTTAAGAACACAATGGTTTGACACCGTCTATGGGAAAGTAGTTCCTGATTGTGGGGCAAGGTTTGCTCCAACTTCAAAAGGTCGTTCATTTCAACATCCTGGCATCAACTATTACTACATCAATTTCATGAGAATAAATGTGGACTGAGGGAAAATGTTGACTGCAGCCATGGTTAAGAAGACTCCTTCAATTCTTCCAATATATAAGACGATATCTTTAGAGCATAAAACTTATAGCAAATGTAATGATTCTTACAATAAATTTCATAATTTATATAGTCCCTAGTTGAACTTCTACTCCTTGAGCAAGGTCTTAATATCTACCTTAAAAAGCTAATAATGATCTGAAGATACGTCGTTCTTCATATTTGATTCGTGATACATGCAACGATCTCCTCTTCCCAATTAAGGAAAAATGATTCCCAGGGGATTCAATTTGACCTCTACCAAATATGTTAACATCATCGAGCAACGCTATAATATACAAGGTCGGATAATTCAAACATCCTAGGAGGATGTCAGTCAAATCTTAAAATCTAATATTTAAGATATACTCAATCTTTATTATATCTCAATCACTAGATGATCGATCCCAAGTGGATTCAATCTGGCCTCTTTAATATATATTAATGTCATTGAGTAATGCCCTGACATATAACCTTAAATATGTCAAATATTTTTGGTGGATTTTCTTGACATCTTCTATATATATTAATATTATCGAGGAGTGCTATGACATATAACCTTGAATAGGTTATACATCCATGGTGAATTCTCTCAGCCTCTTTCATATAGATTAACTCCATCGAGTAGTGCTTAGATATACAACCTTTAATAGGCCCTACATCATAGGTGAATTTGCTCGACCTCTTTTAAATAGGTTAATATCATCAAGAAATGCTTTGATATATAATATTGGATAGGTCATACATCCATGGTGGATTTACTTGACCTTTTTTATATATGTTAACATAATCTAGCATTATTTTGATATACAACATTAGATTGATCATACATCCTTGATAGATTCTCTTGACCTCTTCCATGTAGATTACTATTATTAAGTAGTGCTTTGACATACAACCTCAAATAGGTTATACATCTTTGGAGAAATCTCTCGACCTCTTTCATATATGTTGACATCATCAAGCAGTACTCTGACATACAACCTCAAATAAGTCATACATCCTTGGTGGATTCTCTTGACCTCTTCCATATATGTTAATATTATCGAGAAACACACTAACATATAATCTCAGATAGGTCATTTATCTTTGATGGATTATATTGATTTCTTTCATATATGTTAACATCATTTTGCGATGCTCTGACATATAACCTTAGATAGGTCATACATCCTTTTGTCGATTCACTCGTCCTCTTCCATATATGTTAACATGATTGAGAAATGCTCTGACATACTACCTCAAATATATCAAGCATCCATGATGAATCCTATTAGCATCTTCCACACATTCTAATGTCACTAAGAAAATCTTTGATGAATAATGTTAAAATAATCAAAGTTCCAAAAGGCCTTGTTTATTTGACATTATGCTATTAGGCTATTTCTATTAGTGTATCACCCACCATAGTCAGACTATTCAGCATTAACCTCCCATAATATGGATGAAAATTACTTCCCAGAAAGTATACCTCAACTATAATCATCATCATCTATTTTCCATATAAAATAATATTAGCCCCTTACTCGACTACTATTGGCAGCACACTCCTCCACTATCTCTTTCAGCTCTCCACCCGGCTGTTGAAAACCATCAATCATCATCAAACTTCCACTCATCTACTAACATCACTACTTCTCATCCTTAGTATTATTACCACCAGAAGATTGTCATCGCAACTCCATCTAAACAAAAGAGGGTATTGAAGCTTGATAGGGGATACCACCTATAAAAAATAGTGGAATAATGCTAGTGAGGGAAAAAGTCCAATGGGAAGAAGTGTGGAAGGTGAGGAGATTTCCTTCTACTCATAAAAGGACACTGAAGTTGGATAACAAATGCCATATATAAAAAACTCCAAAGGGAGAAGAATTCTTCTCAGCACCTGTACATAACTGTTTGAATTAAAAAATGTAGTTTTGAAAATATTAATTTTTTTGGGGGAGAGTTTAATTTTTGAAATTATAGTTTTGATGTTGAATACATTATTATTAATGATATATCACCTCAGGAGGCTAATATATCGTTCACTAATGGGTTCAAATTATAAAACTTTGAATTCATCTTGATTATTATAGTCAAACCTATAAAAGAATTATGTTTTACCCCGAAGGTCAAAATAGAATTTGATCGAGTGTTTGAATATGATAATCTAGATAAAAGGATCGTTAATTTCATAATCTAAATCATAATGGTAATATATATATCTCTCTGAGGAAAGAGGATATCAATAACTATGGATTATTTGAGAATAATAATAAACATCATTGATTTGAATTTCCCAAAGAAGATTAATTGAAGTTTTGAAATTTTGTTTTTTGAAAAATTAGATATGAGTTTCTAAATTTCTTATGAGCTCAAGCCCTTATTGTTAATTATATCATAGGAAAATAAAAGTTTTCTATGAATACTCTTGATTACAATAGTAAAAAAAAATTATTTTGAGATTTTAAAGTTTGATGTCAAAGGAGAGAAGAATTGGAAATTTTAATTGGGATTGGATCATGGTTGAACACTTATTTTTGGAATCAAAGTAGGAAGGGTAGGGTGTGTTTTGTGATTCTAAAAATGATTCAAAAACACGCCAGCCAATCCTATGTTTTGGGCTTGAATTTGATTGAAAGAGATTTAAATTTTGAATGGTTGATTTTTTTAGAAGGTTGAGAATAGATTCCTGAAGGTTGATGCTTTATATCCTGAGCCTTCCTAAAAACCTAAGTCTAAATTAGGCACTAAAAATTAGTAACCCAAACCTGATTAATATTGTAAAATTTCAACTTATCCCAGCCTGAATTGAGTAGCCAGCTAAACCACCTAAGCACTTTAAAACCATGTATTCGGTCTTTTATAAAAGCATGGGTAAGGACATTAATTAGACTGAGTTTAAGGAATGTGAGGCTAACATCTAAAGCAGATCCTAATTGGTCCCTTTGACTTATATAGGATATTGATTCCTAAAAGTAAAATACAATTAAGTTTTATACATGTTTTAATTAATTTTTAATGTGATACATGCTAGTTGACTCGATTAAATTCTTAAATCAAATTTGAAGCAATTTAAAAAAAAGGAAAAAAAATAGATTTTTCCCTAAAAGAATGCAAAGACCCCCTTGACAAATTTTACCCTCATAGGCTAGGTGGTCTGCCAAAACCCGCAGGTGGGGAGGTGCCTAAAAAAAAGAAAGAAAAGTGCAACAAGTATGCATATGAGAATTCTCGATGGTCTCGGACTTACTTCTTAAAATATTAGAGTTGCTATATTGACTTAAAATTTTAATTTTAATTTATGTAGAGATAGTTTTAACGATCCATCATGAGCCTACGATCGAGTTCCATGCTAAATCAAAGATTGTCATAAAAAGGCCAAAAAACTACTAAAAGAATACAATCCTATATCATAATCAACATTAATGAATAAATCAATTAAAATTTAATGTCCATAGACAAATGCATTTTAATATTACAAAGTAGGGTCTACAAAAAAAGTAATGTGGTCATGTACAACTAATAATAATTGCAAATTTCTAATCCTAAGACTAAAGCGACTTTGTGAATGGGTTTTCTTGTTATCCACTTCTTCATCCTTCTGCAAGGCTTCTTGGATCGTTAGGTCCAAATATCCAAATTTGAAGAAACTCCCCCTCAGAAGGGGTGTTATCTTTCCTCTTTGGACATTTTAAGTTCATTCAAATTTGGATCTCCAAATTAAGAGGAACTCTTCCCTAAGGGATGTTCCTTCCTCTTTGTATTCCAATTTGGATGCTATCCCATCTCAAATATCACTTTAAAATATAACTTAATTAAAATTAAATTAAATTAATTAAAATTAAAAATCTAGACTCTAGTATAACCTAAAAGATTATCCTAATAAATCAACATTTAAATAATGCCAAGTAGTTATATATTTTAAAATTAAATGCTCAAATTATAGTCACACTTGGCCATGCTCTAATAAATTTAAAGGAGGAATTAACAATTTCTTAATCACATATAGAAAACATTATTAATTTAAACATTAATTTATTTACCCCTTTAATTTTTATGCCCTGTATAAGCATTACCTCTTGAATAAGAATGAATTAGTATAAATCATTCCAAACCTAGGGATAAATCTAACACACAATTTAATCACATAACATACTGAAAAAATTAAATAAATAGTCATATCAATATCAACAAATAACATGGAGTGAAAGCTCAAAAAAGCTGGCACACAGAAGAAAAGTAAACACCGGCTTAGTCTAAGACTAGAGTTGGTTGTCCTAACAAACCATCTAAAGTGTGTGAGATAGGCTGTGTGGCTTGGATATGTCCTATATTGGATATTTGATGAAAGTTTCTTAAGGGTATGGTTGATTGAAAGACTTAAGAGAATATTCAATTAAAATTTAAATATTAATGACTTAATATTAATTTTAAGATATATTTTTAAAGGTTGGGTTGTTACTACCTTTATTAAACCAGGGAAATTAAATTTATTTTATTTTCTATGGGGTAAGTTAATAGCGTTACAGGCCCTGGTTACCTAGTAGTAACCGATATAATTAAGTATTTTGATTGATTAAGGCTTAATGGGTTAGAAAATTTTAATTAACTTGATTTGTTACTAGTTTTAAGGTTAGATTAATGTTTTCTAGAATTTTAAATTAATTATTAAAATTTTTGGATCATTTTAATCATTTGATTAAGGGGACAAAAATTTGACTTTTTAATTAAGAATAATTTATAGAAATTTAGAATTTTAATAAAATATTAGACCTTAAGATGATCAGTTAGACTATAAGTTTGTTGTAATTGGATTTTTCTATATTTAGTTATGAAGGTTTAAAATTTTGACTTAATTTTTGACATAAGTTTGACCGAATTGTTGACTTTATGATTTTGACTTATTTTTGAAGGTTTAAAATTTTTAATAAATATAAGATTTTTATATGAGTTTAATACATTTGAGCTTGATTAATTTGGAATTTTCTAGAATTCGTTATGATTTTTAAAAGTTTTATTATTTATTTGAATTTTTTAATTGGTTTAATTAAAGGGCTTTTTATGATTTAATTCCAAACAAACTCCAAAATTCCTTAAATATTCGCTAAAGATAAAAATTGATCTATGGAAGGATTATCAAGTGTTTGAGAATTTTTTTTTGAATTTTTAATTATACTTAACTGATTAAATTAATTAAATATTAATTTTTAATTAAATTTAAATTTAGCTTTAATTTTAATTCAAATCAATGGGGTTTTTTTTTTTAAATTAAAGTTTAAATTATGGTTAGTTTGAGATATTATACATAATTTTTGGATTTAAAAATTAATCTATAAGAATTTTTAGAAGTTTTATTACTTAATTAAAGAATTAATTAATTAAATACTTTAATGACTTTTAAAATCATTGAATATTTTTTTATGGGCTGTATGTATCACTAAGTTCAAGTTTTCAAAGTTTCAAGTCAAAAAGGATGCATATCCTAATTTTAAAATAATCTAAATTTTCTAGCCCAAGGTCCTTAATTGTTGTCCATAATGATATCACTAAGTTTAAATGGATTTGAATCAATGTCACTACTAATATTTGGCATACATGAATAAGTTGCAATCACAATCAAAATCAAGTTCTTAGATCTAGGAGAGCCTAGGACTAAGTGAGTGTGTGGACCTTAAACATGCAAATAAAGCTTAATTAATTTAGAGATAAATCGTTGAATAATTAACATAGTAATTATTCTTTGATTAATCACCACTCCCCAATAATTCTATTCATTCAAGCTCAAGTTATGTTTAAGATTCCATGAGATCTCTCAAAGCTCAAAGATTTAAAATACATATAATTTAATATATATATATATATATATATATATATATATATATTATATATATATATATATAATTATATATATATATAGATATATATATACAAGCTTTGAAATTAACAAAATTAATATACATAAAAAAATTTAAAATAATTTAGAGAGATCCACTCATTTTTGAAATAATTAAAAAATTTAATTAAAAAAATATTAATGTAATTTTATTTTTAAAAAATAAATTATTACTAAAAATATTTAATAATTAAAAATTATTTAAAAATAATATAAGTTTTCAAAATTTTAAAATAATCTTAAATTAAATGATTTGAAATTCTTAAAATTTTGATAAATTATTTGCGTTTATCTGATTTAAATTGAATTTTATTTGAATTTTTAAAGATTAAAGTTAACTAAATGAATTTTAAATAATTTATAATTTATTAATATTTTAAATAATATTTAAATCTGATTTAATTAAATCCTTAATGTTTTTTTATAAATGTGGAATTACTTAAATATAAATTTATTATAATATTTTAAAATATATATATAAAATTTATAATTTATAATTAATATTATTTAAATATTCTATACTATATTTAATTAATTAAGATATTTTATTATTAATTTAATTTTAAAATAAAATTTTTTAAAATATTAGTTATTATTTAAAATAATTTAACATGAATCTTTAAAAGTATTTAAATGTTAGTTAATATTAAAAATTAATTAATACATTTAAATATTTAAATGATATGAAATAATTAAATCATATTAAATATTTTAAATTAAATTTTAATTTTAAAATACTTAAAATATGATTTATAATTTAGTTAAACAAAATTTTGAATTTAAAATAATTAAATTAATGTTGATTTCTAATATTAAATTTTAATTAATTAAATATTAAAATACTATATATATTTAAAATATTTTTAATTTTAATTTAATTTTAATATTAAATATTCTAATTATCAATTATAAATATTTAACTTGATTTAAAATAATGTTTTGAGTTTTGGAAATAATTGGATTATTTCTAATTAAAATTAATTAAAAAATATAATTTTTGAAATGATTTTAAAATATACAAAGTATGTTAATTTTTTTTTTAATTTTGAATTTATGATTTTAATAATCTGAGCATTATGATTTTTTATATTAATTTTTTTAAGTATAAAAAAGAAATTTTAAAGATTTTTGTTTTTGAAGAAAACTAGGTTTAAAATGATTTAAAATTAAATTTTAAATCTATTTAAAGATTTTGGCGGCACCGTCGCTACGTGTCACACTCAGCTTTGGCTGGATTAAATAATGCTAATGTTTAGCTGGTAGTGCTATTAAATGCTAATGATTGCGTTGCAGACAATCATTAGCATTTAATAACCGGTGGGCACCGTTTCCACTAAACTATGCCTGTGCTAGCTAAGGACCGTTGGATCCTCTATGGTTCATGAAAGATGATTCAAATTGAGCCAGATGGTGCAACAACACTGTGGATTGAATCACACAGTTGGAGTGACAGTGGAACTGTGATATCTAAATCGTTTATCATAAGATCAATGATTCAGATGTTGCACATTGATGGGCTAGTTAGAACAATAGCCCTAAAATAAAAAGTAGCTCAAACTCTCAATCAGATGGAACAACTTTGATGAAATTTTAAACCTAGATAGATCTCATGAACATAAACTATGGGAAATCATTTTGAACATTTGAAAATCAATTTTCAAAAAGCTAATTTGCTCTAAGAGCTTTTACCTAGGGCTAGAGTTTTTTTAGAAATCTCACCATGGGATTCAATGGATTTAGGTTTGGTTGAGCTTGTAAGTTATCATCGTAAAATTTTTCAGTTGAAAGTATAGTTTGAAACAAACTTGATCGAGAGATCCATGCCTTAACAGAGTTGGCTCCTTGCTCACTGGAAACTCATCGGTGATAGCTTTAATCGACAAGATTTGAGTGCAAAAATGTGTAGGAGGTTGTGGAGAGTTTGAAAGAACACTCGAAGTTCTTTGGAAGGGCTTGAGCGGTGAGAGGAGAGCAAGGTTAGAATGAGATCATTTTCAAAGTATTTTCCCTATTCTACCAATCCACATGGCTGATCAAGTGCCATACAAATAATGCCTAAATGTCAATGTGATAGGTTGCAAAATTTCTTAATGAGTAGAACCATTGGATAGTGCATATATAAGGGGATTTGATCACATATGCTAAGTCAAAGTATGAGATGCGCTTAGAGTGGGGGTGAATTGTAAATTTTTGAAATAACAAAATAAACCTAAATTGGAGTTCTAATTAATTTTTTAAATTTTTAAACAAAACTTAACTTGATGCGGAAGCGAATGATTAAAACATGATTACAACGTAAGTGGTGGAATTTTAAAACACATAACAAAGATCTAGAATATAATTTTCACCAAGCAGTTATAGCAAATGTAAGATACAAAACATAAGTAAAGTGCATTAAAAAGAAAAATCATAACAGAAGATTTATAGTGGTTCGATCACTTGACCTACGTCCACTCCGGGAATTTTACTACTCAAAGGTAATTCTCTTTTACCCCCACAGCAAGGCGAAGAAGCCATTGCAAAACCTCACTTTCACTTTCCTTGGTGTGGCAGAGTACCAAATGCTATATCACCCTACTGATGATGGCAGTGAACCTTCTCATTTTTCTCCCTCCTGGATAAGGCAGAGTATCTTTGAGGACATGGACCTTGAAGGATTTCCCCCTTGGAAAGCTCCTACAAGATTTTCTCGTGTCATGGGAGGAGCAAGCGTGCAGTAGGCTCGGAGCAACCGTGTGATCCCCTCACACTCCTTCTCCCTCATAAACTCACCTTCTCATTCCTCTCACAAACCCAAAATCCCATCAAGTTGCTCCCTCTCAATAGTTCCCCGTCTTGTCCTGTTCCTCCCTCTTATTCTCTTTCAAAAGATAAAAGTATCATATATAAATAAGGCTCTAAGAAACCCTAAATTTTTAATTCAGCCATTTCTGTTCGTATAGTTTGATCCAAGATCATACAGTACGATCAGTTCAAAATTGCCTTCGTCCTAGTATGAAGGAGTACGAATAGGCAATTTTTTTGAATAATATCATATAGTTTGATATGTTATATTTCTTCTGTTCGTATAGGATGAATGCTAGAATGACCAAAACTCATACGTGTTCATCTTTTGGTATAATGCAATTCATATAGTATGATATGTTAAAAGCTTTAGGTCGTCCGATACGATGTTTACATTGTTTAGTATGATTAGTTCAAAAATCAAGGGATTGTCCCGTACGATGTTTAGGATGATAAAAAATAGCCTCGATTCATCATACGGTTCAAATCATGTCATACAGTACGATCTCCAATAAGTAATTAATCCTTGGTATAATTGACTAATAATTATGGTTAATTTAAGTAAGTATTCAAATATTCATACTATACAATTATATTCTATAGTACGATCATTTCTAAAATCAAGTTTTAAAAACTTACTTAAATTAATCTGGCGGCTAGGGATTCAAATTAAAAACACATCTGACAATATGATGATGATCATACAGTACAATTATTTCATGGAGAATAGTCGTTGAGCCACAATAGTTCATACAGTACAATTTAAAATCGTACAATATGATATATAGAGAATAAATACAATTTTTCCTTAAAAAAACTGTCCTCCTGTGTGTGTGTGTGTATGGTTGCACAATTTGCATACACTTATTGTGGCTAGACTCAAGAAAAAAAAATGGAAAATACAAAGTTACAGACTTCACATCCTATTCTACCCAGTCTCGAGTCTTCTGTTATCTTGGGCAGTATGTGATCTCCCTGAAATGTTAATTCTCACAAAAAAAAGCAACATTAAAAATATTCAATGAATAATGAGATAATTCAATCGACATTATAAATCATCATCAAAATCTTAGGCTAGGGGTCATGGACTACAAGACTAAATTGACTTGGTCAACTATACTTGGGTTTGATTGACAAATGGTTAGGGCATGCCTAGGTCATGTATTGAAGTTGATTTGGAGCTTTGAAATGGGTTAGGTAGCTTAAATGGGTTTGAATAACCCATTTAAAGCTATAAGTGGTTATTAGGTAAACTAAGTTGACCTAGGACCTAGGTCGAGGTTAAATGGGTTTGGTTTGATATTTGAAATTTGCTAGAAGTGGTTTCATGAAATTAGGTTTGAAATGAGTATTCAAACCCTAAGAAATATTTTGGTCAAAAATGATTGACCTGGTCAACCAGGTTTGACCAGGGTCTAGGTAGATATAGGATATGGATTGGTCCTAGTGACCTCTTACAAAAATGAGGTCAGTAAGAACTAGGAGAAGGCCTCTATTATAAGAGAGGAGGGGAAGAGAGGACAAATTGGGGGTGACACCCTTTCTTCATACCCCAAGGAGGTATTTATAGTAAAAGAAGGAAGGGAGGGAGTTTTCGAAGTTAAAAAAAAAAATGGCGGTTAGCCAAACCATGTCTAATTGCAATCAACTACAAGCAGTTGGTGTATGAGCCACACGAACTACGCAGCATGGGACACGGTGTTGGGCAGTGGGTAGCAGCACATGGTGCACTAGTAGGCCAGGTAGGCAGCGATGGCTAGTCCATCATAACATATTTTTAGGCTTAATTTTTGTCCCAAACAAGCCATACTTAACATTTTCAAGGTCCTCGGGACCATTTTTCAAAGTTATGGACTCAGTTTTGGTACTTTTAAATCTATTTGGGACCTCTACGCCCAAGATTGGAATTCAAATTGTATTAAAAATTCTCCATGAGCTATAATGTGTATTTTCAGACTTTTAGGGCTTTGACATTAAAAAATACTAAGCACGAATCTCAAGGGAAAATTAAGTTTGAATCTTCAAAAAATAAATTCAGGGCCATCTAAACTAAAATTTTATCAAACTTATAGTCGAACTTAATGTCTCAAAAATATGAAGCCAACAACACTGAATTCGACTCAATCCAAGCCCAAATGAGTCCAAATCAAAGACCTAAAGCACATTTGGATGGTTTAAACCATAATTTGGATTTCCAAATAGTTTCTAAACATAACATTCTTATAATCGAATCAAGTGGCTAAACAAATATAATCCAACGAGCCTAAAATTACCAAATTATGATATTATTAAGGAGTTCAAATGCCCAATAAAGGGTCCACGATCAAGGTATCCAACATTAGTCGTCCATCCAAATTACTCCCAATTTACCCTTGATCTTTGTCCTATTTAAGGGCCATTGCACTCTTATAAATCTATAAATAAACAACTCAGTTCTCATAGAAGGGGACCCCAAGCAAGAAAGTAAGAAGAAAGATTAAAGATCGCTCTTACCACTTAGCTCATCCTTGAATACCGAAAGACTTGGACTGGACCACCAACTAACGCAGGATTTTTTCCTATCCACCAACTGACATCCACACTTCTGCCTGACCACTGACTTATAATGGATCTCTTCTCGACCAAAAATTGATGCTGAATTTTAACCTGGCCACCAATATATGCGAGGACTTTCGCCGGACCGCTGATTGATGCCTAGACTTCTACCAGAGCACCAACTGACATATAGAGTTCTACCAAACCACCGAATAATATTGGTCTTTTGTTAGACCCCCAACTAACACTTGAACTTCCATCAGACTTTTAGCTGACATTAAACTTCTATTTGTCACTATATCTCTACCAGGGCATCATCCCTAGGAGGACTTCTACCCGATCACTAGTTATGGCTGAACTTACAGCGAGCCAACTATGGTCCATCTGACCACCGTCATCATATTATAGTCATTCTGACCTCCATCACCTTCTGACTACAGTATTTTCATCCTCTGTTGCCCACCGACAATGGTCCTTCTGACTTATGTCTCTAGATTATGGTCATTCTGACCTCTATTGCCAGATTATGGTCATTATGACCCACATTACCAATTGGCTATAGTCTTTTCCACTTTTATTGCCAATCCACAATGGTCCTTCTGACCTCTATCTCTAAACTATGGTCCTTCTAACCTTTATTTCTAGATTATGGTCTTTCTGACCTCTGTTACTCATTGAGTATGGTCCTTTAGACCTTTATCATTTGCTGACTATGGTCCTTCCGACCTCCATCACCTATCGACTACATTCCTTCCAACCTCCGTCACTAAATAATGATCTTTCTAACTTGTATCACTTGTAGACTACATTCCCATTGACCATTATCACTTGACTATGATCTTTTTGACCTCCATCATCTGTCATTTATGATCCTACCGATTAAACAAACTTGTCTATACTGATTACTATAATTCCCACCATGTAATGTGCTCTATATGATATATATTTGTTACATTAAGATAATGCCTTCCCTAAAAAAAGGCCTCATTTGTAATCAATTGCAAATATTAGAGAATCCTCAAACTTGGCTAGGCCCCATGGATTTTCTTCTTTTCAAGATTTCTATGTAAAAAACTAGGTGTTTCTTATGAATGTAACACCCTCACTCTTATCTGATTGTGTTATGGATCTTTGTATAAGGGCAAGAAGTTAAACTTTATATTTCTCTACCATCGCGAATGTTCCAGGATGCAACACACCTTATATTTTACAAACTCATATAATATAAATCTTCTCTCTCAATGTCATTTAACCTTTTATATGCTTCCAAAATTATAGATTAATGTTGCCCATCTTAATTTACTAGTTGGGAGGTCAAGCTATCAACCAAATGGTTTTTAATTTTAAACATGCATATATGATGGGTGTGTAAATTTATATTTTATTTGCTTGAAATTTCAAAAAAATATTATAGATGATAGTGCTCATGCTTAATAAAAGTTTGTGATGGTTGTGAAACCTTAAAAAACTAGTCCTAAGGCTAACCAACAGGGGGGGGGGGGTGAATTGGATATTTAAAAAGTTCTTTACAAAAATAAAAAAAATATATAACTTTATGTGGAAATGAATTAAATTCAAAATAAAAAGAAAAATCAACATTTTCACCCATAAGTTAATTGTAAGAAAAATAAATGCAAAAATAATTACTAGAAAGAATACATCAGATTTATAGTGGTTCGATCCAACCTAACCTACGTCTACTCCCAAGAGGCACCCTCCAAGTATTGCACTAAAAACTTTTAGTGACTCTCCTTGTTCCCCCACAGCAAGATAGAGAAACCCTTATAAACTCTTTCCACCAACCCGGTGCGGTAGAGGACTGAAACTCCTTTCATAGGCAAAGAAACTTGACTCCTTTTTTTCTCCCTCTAGGGGATGGTAGAGAACCACAAATCCCTTTCGTCTTCCCCAGTGAAGCGGAGTAGCTAGGTCCTTTGAAAATAAAGAGATTTTCTTCTTCCAAAAACTTCCCTTAAGATGAAATTTGAATCCGATGGTTCTAAGGTGTAGGCTTGCCAGAGTAGCCATATGAAATCCCCTCTACACTCCCTAGAAACCCCCTCCAAGGATCTTTTCCCTCTCAAACTCCAACCTTTCCTCTCTCTCCCTTTCAAGTTCTCTGTTTAAGTTTCTCTAGAAGAACGAAGACATAATTGCTACCAAAGACACTTACCAAGTGCCTTGAGAAAGCTTAAATAGAGGGTTTTAAAAAACCCTAAATATTTAATTTTGCCAACAAAGATCCTATAGTACAACCTTAGATTGTCCCGTATGATTAGTACCAAATATACCTTTCAACTAGTACGATCAACATTATCCTGTACGATCAATTTAAGTATTTGAACAGATAGTCCATAATGATTATGAGATCGACTGGGATGATTATTTCATCCAAAATACAATTCATCCAGGATGAAACATGGGATGACAAAAATTATTTATCTTTTATTATTATTATTATTATTATTATTATTATTATTATTTTATTTTAGGAGAAACCCACAAAGGGGCCTACATGTTAATTTAGAAAGGAAATTACAAGGTCCTTAAAGAGAACCTTAAGCTCGCTACTGTTCAAAAGAGCTTCAAAAAATCCAAAATAAAACCTATGAGCTGATGTTTTCCTATTCTACAAAATAAAAAATACTCTAATAACATTGTTGGCTTTCCATAAATAGGGCCAAAAAAAGGAAGAAAAAGAAAGTACTATCGCCACTGTCTTCCTGTAAAAAACTAGCAAAACTCCAAAATCTAAGACTGCAAAATATACAAGAATATGGCAAGTAATATGTAGAATTATGAATAATTAAATATAAACACATAAGGGTCCAAATTTTTAAAAACCAAACAAGATACTTCCAAAAACTGAAAAGAATAGCCATTAAAGTTCATGTGATTAATAACCAAGATATTACCATGCACTTCATCTTACTAGTGAACCCATCCGAGAGATGGTTTTTTTTTTTGAAGAATGCTAAAAAAACATATATTAAAGCAAAGAAGAAAAAAAGAAACCTAGATACAAGCTAATGAGTAGAAACTACCATATTACATTCTTTCTTCAACAAGTGAACAAAAGAATTAGGTAGATCCTTCTCAGAAAAAAGTTCCCAAAAAAAATCATAGGACAAGGCTAAGTTAGCACAAAAGTGTGCTAACTTATTACAATATGATCTTACATGATGAAAGACGACTTTATTAAAATCTATCCCAAAAAATAAATCATGATCCTCATCACTATTATCATCCAACTTCTTGTCTTTGTTGTACAATTGAAGAATTTGGATGATATTATAATTATCACTTTCAACTATAATACCAATGGCATCAAGTAATTTACCTTTTAGGAGCTTATTTAAAGAATTGATAGCTAATATCTCAACTTGTGCAATATCCCAGTGTATTCCATAGAAATCGAAAGCCATGATGAATCTACCTTTGAAGTCTCAAACAACACCACCAATTCCAGCTTCATAGTTCTTCTTGAGAGCATCATCCAAGTTAATCTTATACCAACCGGGTGGAGGGGGATGCCAAGAATCGAAAAATAGTCCCATGGACTGATGAACATCCCAGTGGTCCGATTGAATAAGCTTTAACTTCTTACTATTTACAAAACTTAAAATAGTAGAAGCTGTTAAAGTATCACAATTTTCTAATTTTCCATGCTTGCTCTTATTTCTATTGTCCCATGAAAACCAAAGCATAGTGCAGTATATCCTAGCCATCACCAGATTTGTATCAGCAAGAGTCTCCAATTTTCTCCAACAGTCATGGAAGGAATTGTATTTAGGAATCATAAATCCCCAACTCCTTAAAACATCAATAACCTGCACCAGTTTAAGGCAGGACGTGGTGATATGATTTAAATCTTTAGTAGCTTCACAACCTCTCGAACAGGAATTTACATTATTAAGCCTTCTTCTCATTAAGAAATATGTAGTTGGTAAAGCTGATTTGCCCATCCTCCACATAAATAATTCAACATGGGAGTTTAATTTTAATTTGTAAATCCAATTCACTGGAATAGAATAGGAATCAGAGCAAGGTTCTTCATACAGCATTTCCTCTTTAATCAATGCAGAAATAGTTTTTCCAAAGTATCTTCTTTTTAGTTCCAATAAGTCATCATCTTCCCTTTCCAAAATTTGAATATTACTAAGAAGAGTTATGAGCTCTCTTCCAAAGAATAAAGATATTTTGTCTATATCCCATCTACCATCATGAATAAAGAAGTCCAAATATATATTATCATCATCAAATTTGCAACAAAGGTTGTCCATCTGATCAGGCTATTGTCAAATATCCACACATCCTTCAAAACATTAATTTTACTACCCGTCACCACTCTCTATCTCACAGCCTTCTTAAGAGCATTCCTCCCAGATTTTATGATCTTCCAAGAAGGAGAATCCCCCTTCTTATTATCATTATTCCACCAATCTTGTCCATATTTAATTAACAGGTTCTTATTCTACAATGAATCAGGATACTTTAATAATTTCCAAGCAAGTTTGGCTCTTAATGATTCCACATTAGCAAGTGCAGATTTAATCCCCCAACCTCCCAAAGCTTTCGACTTACAAAGTTCATTCCAGGCTACATAATGTAGCCCATGACTTCCATCTGCTTTATTCCAGATAAAATCCCCGCATAACTTTTCAAATTCCTTCAAAACACCTGAAGGAATGAGAGAGTGTGAGCTAATAAAAACAGGGAAGTTTACATAAACTGAATTTACCAACACCATTCTTCCAGCCAAAGATATGAATTTGTTACTCCAAGAGTTCAACTTCTTCAAGGATTTGTCCAAGAGAGATTGATAATCAATCTTCTTCAATCTTCTAAGAGCAACTTTAACTCCCAAGTATTCCATTTCATTTACCGCCTTAAAACCCATGAAATCTTCAATCATTTTCTTCTTTCTTCTATCAACCTTTTTACCACAAATCATAGCAGATTTATGGTAGTTGATCCTTTGTCCAGTCCAATTGCAGTAATCCTCAATAATATCCTTCAGTCTTCTTAAATTTTTCTTCTTTGCATCAGTAAATAACAGAACATCGTCTGCATAGAGTAGATGGGATATCTTTTGACTTTTGCAAGAAATTTTGATGCCCAAATCCTTACCCCTGTTAAGAAAGACATTAGAAAGAAATTGTGAACAAATAATAATTAGAAAAGGTGAGAGTGGACATCCTTGATGGAAACCACTCTTTACCTTTATCCATTTAGTGTATCCACCATTGATGAGTATTTAGTTGCTTGGTTCTTCTATGCATTCCATCACCAGCTTCATGAACCTCTCCGAAAAACCCAAAAGAGATAAAATTTTGTTGAGAGTGGTCCAGCACATACTATCGTATGCTTACTCCATGTCTACCTTGATAGCCAACATCCCATTGTTATCCTTTGACAACCTCATTTTATTGAAGATCTCTTATGATAAAAGCAAGTGATCTGAAATTTATCTTCCTTTTATAAATGCCACTTGTTCATCTGAAATGATTTTTGGGATTACAATCACGAATCTATTTAGTAAGATCTTTGTGACAATCTTATAAATAGAATTACACAAACTATGGGGCGAAAACTAGCTGGAGAAATAGGGTTATTGCTCTTGGGAGTTAGAACTACAATGGTGTTCTTCCAATCTTTATTCATCTTTCCTGTCAAAAAAAAAAAAAAAAAAAAAAACTTCTAACAGCCATACAAACACATATCTAAATGCTCCAATAATGTTTGAAGAAAGAATAAGTAATTCCATCCACTATAGGAAAACAGCTCATTTCCGACGAAATTTCCGGCGGAATTAAATTCGTCACAAATTCCGGCGGATTTTCCGGCGGAAAATTTTCAACCAACTTTCGACATATTTTTTGATTATTTTTCCGACGAAATTTTTTTGAAGGAATTTCAGGCAGAATTTTCGGCGGATTTCCGAAAAAAATTAAAAAATTTAATTTTTATTTTAATTGCTTATTGTCAAATTAAATATTTTATATTTTTAAAAATAACTTAAATTATTGAATTTAATAACTTAAATTATAATAAAATAAATTAAATAACAAAAATTTAAATGATTGGAAATTAAAACTTTAATTATAATAACATTTTATAATTATTATTTTATAAATTAAAGTTAATAATTTAATAATTTATTATTAAATTAAATTAACTAATTTAATTATTTATTTTAAATTAAATTATATTTCTTTTATCTTTAAAAAAATTTACTTTTAAAATAATATTTAATTTTAATGTATAGTAGTATAAGTAAATAAAAATAAGTACTCTTTTTACAAGTTTTAATTGATGGGAATATGGTAGATGTGGTGTATAGAACACGTGCGCAGAGAGTAGGGCAGGGTTCAAACCCCGCCGAAGGAAAGAGACCCCCGGTCCTGTTGGCGGCTGGCTTGACTGCCTGGGGCCGGGGCTCGCTGTTCTGTGCTGGCGGTTGGGCTGAGCAAAATCGGAGCTACGGGCAGGTCGGGAATTGTAATATTTTTTTTTTTTTTTTCTTAAACTTCTGATGCAAAAAAAATCCGCCGGAAATGATTCCGGTAAATTTTTATGCGCAGGAAGGCCTTTTTCGACACGCGTCAAACTAACGAAAATATTTCCGCCGAAAATGCTAATTTCCAACGGATTTTGGCCAATTTTTTGGCCAAAATGTCTGCCGGAAAATGACATTTTTCCTGTACTGATCAAATCCCGGTGCTCTATTTTTCCCAGAACTCCTTACCACTTCCCAGATTTCTGAATCCCGTAATTCAGTATCCAAACTGGTTCTTTCTTCTTCATTTAAAACATTCCAAGGAGGTGGCCAATCATACCAAATGCAATCTCTGTTATCCCATTTCTTTAGAAAATAGTTGTAAAACAACTCTTCAATTTTTTTAGGGTCTTCGGTTAGAGTACCATAGCTGTTTTTTAACTGAGAAATCCAGTTTTCGTTCCTTCTAGCATTGGCAAATGCATGAAAAAACTTTGTATTAGCATCTCCCTCTTCATTCCACTTCACTTTAGCTCTTTGTTTCCACCAAGTATTTAAATGAACAAGTGTTGCATTAAGCTCTTTGACTTTACACCTGAGCAGCCAAAGCTTGTCTTCACTCAAATTCCCATTGTTTGCTTCTTGTTCTTGAAGGATCAGAATTTCATCCTTTAACCTTTCTTTTTCTTTGGAAAATTCTTTGAGCTTATTCCTACTCCAGTAAAATAAACCCTTTAAGGATTTCTTGCACTTTTTGTTTAGAATTTGCATTTCATCTCCAAAATAATTCTTCTTCCAAACTTTGTCAATAATACGAGCTGAAGCTTTATAGGAAATCCAAACATCTTCAAATTTAAGAATTTCCCTCTTCTTAGCAAATGTGTCAATGATTTTTAACACAATGGGACTATGATCGGAAGCAATTCTAGGTAAGTGTCTTACCACAGCCACTTGTAAACAATTCAATGCCAAAGTGTTCAACAAGCATCTATCTAATCTTTCAAAAATTCTCCCACCACCAATCTTGTTGTTACACCAAGTGAACCATGGTCCAACATAGCTTACATCATGAAAATCATTTTCATTCATGAAGATTAATATCTCCTTTTATCCTTTAGAAAAGACAAATTTTCTACCTCCTCTTTTATCCTCCTGAGACAATATGCAATTGAAATCACCTCCCACAACCGATGGAAGTTTCCTATAAACAACTTCCTGAATGCAGTCCCACATCACCTTCCTCTTATGCACCTCCTTGCTCCCATAAACCGTAGTGATTAGCCAAACAGCTTTGTTGAAAACATCTAATTCTCCAATAACACATTGGTCAAAAGTTTTAATAAGCGAAAATGCAGACAAATCCTTCCTCCACATGATCATAATACCTCCAGACATACCAACAGACGACATAAGAAAAAAATCCCAATTGGGTCTTAAAGAATAAGACTTTATCAAATTCACTAATTTTTGTCTCCATAAACCCCACAAACATAACTTTATAATCTTTAATGAAATCTTTAAGGTAAAGAGAGCCTTCACACTTCTTTTCCCCTTTACAATTCCAAAAAGCTATGGAATTCATTTAAAAATTTTTTTTGAGAGGGACCACCCTCGTTCTTTCTTCCACCACCACCATCCAAAACTCTTCAACGAGAAACATTTTTTATAGGTCCTAAGGACCTTAGTTCTTTAGCAAGATTTACTTTATTAGGGTCACCATTTACAGAATTTGATTTGTAGGCCTTGGGAACGATTTTTTCACATAGTTCCTCTGCTTTATTAATAGTTTCATTCAAATCTTTACAAACCGAAGAGTTAATATTCAAACTCTTATCAAACAGATCATTTTCCTCCTGAATTTTATCTTCTGTAATGATTTCATCTTCCATACCCAGAACTTCAAATTTGTTGCCATTAGTAACTAGAAAAGAGAAATTAGAGTTGAGTTTATTACCCAGAGAAGCTTCGGTCTTTTGAACTTCAGTAGCATCTAAAGCATTGGTCTTCACAATCATATCCTTCTGTAAGTTATCTTCCAGAAATTGCTCCCTTAAGAACTCTCCTTCTTCTAATTGATTTTCAACAGCATTTACCACATTCATGACCCCATTTCCTGGAACAGATAAATCCTTCTGGGCATTAGACTTCTCAGCATCCTTGTTAATCTGGAGCATAGCATCTTTCTTGACAAACTTAACAGTTTGTTTTGGGAGAATAGTTCTTTGAACTACCCTTCTATTCCTCTTATGGTTAACAAGGACCCAAGGTCCATAAGCTGGTGCCACAACTTCCTCACTCTTCTTTCCCCCATCAGAGGCCAAGTCATCCTTCTTATTCGATATCTTTACATTATCTTAGACCAAATTTTTCTTGATACACTCATCTTTGGCGTGCCCCATCAATCCACATTGGAAAGAAAAGGAAGGAATTTTCTCATATTCAACCTTTTGAAAGAACCTTCCCGATATGCTTTCCACCCAAACACCCAATGGAAGGCTTTGATCAATCTTTATTCTCACACAAACACTTGAAAACTCCCTCCTTCCCCATTAAAACATATTCCCATCCATCATGAGTGGCTTGCCAATCATTGAAGCAATTCTTGCAATGTTTTTCTCATCCCAGCAATGGAGAGGTAGATGGGGCATTCTAACCCAGAATGGAGAAGTCAAACCTTTCAAAGACAAAGGTGAAAATTTTGGTGTCCATTTCTCCATACCAATAATCTGACCATTCACAAACCATGGTCCTCCAGATAATACAGCCTCCATAGAATCAGATGAATCAAACGAACATAAAAACCATCCTTTTCCAAGGTTAGTGAAATGAAATTTGCCAAACATGCTCCATTGTCTCCTTACTTCCCATGCCACCAAGTGCGCTGGAATTTCCTTCCCAAACACTTTAATCACCAATGAGTTTAGGAGTTTATTAGAATTCTCCATTTCCATTTCTTCACAAATCTTCACAGCGATATTGTCTTCAGTTAATACCTTTTCTTCATCTTTGAAATCTATCTTTATATAAGGATTATTGATCCATGGGTTTTGCTTCAATTCCTTCACTGTCTTCAAAGGCAAATCAACAGTAATCATATCCGCTCCACTTTTAACATTGGCATACACCTCATCACCGAGAGCATGAGTATTTATATTAACAAAGTTTGGAGAATTCGCATTTATCGCGCTGGGCAACCCAGGGATTGCATTTGAATTCCTAAACCTGTTAACGAAAATTTTCATGCCCGAAGATGATGCAGAAGGATTTGCCAAGTTTGTATCCATAGTCCCCTTGCCAACTACCGAAGTCTCCAAAAATTTTCCATCCACAACAATCGATTTTCCTTTCCCTTCCACATAAATAGCCTTCCTTAGAGTCTCCTCAGCAACATCCTTAATGACCAAAGGTCCTTGAGATTTCTTTCTTAGAATTTCAAAATCTACCTCCACATTTTTACGTTCAGCCAACTTCACACTGAAAGCCTTATTGCAGACAAAGGAAGGAGACCTTTTCAGCGATAAGAGATGTCATCCATCAACAATAATACCTCCACTAGTATCCGAAGAAGACCTTGCCGGAGAAGAAGCTCGACGGCCTTCCGCCGCCATCCCTCCACCAGTTCCTGATTAATCGGACTAGAAATCGGGAAACAGAATTTTTGAAAAAAACTCAGACTTCCTCTCGTTATCGCTTTTGCTCTCTATCGCTTTCTCTCTCTGGGATTGTAATCCAAGAGATGGTTAAGATGAATAAAATTAAAGATAATACAGGATATCGGGCAATGATAATAACAACAGGGACACAAAATGATAGAGCAAAGAGCCTCCAGATTACAATCCCACCGGATATCCATCAAGCTAATCAGAAGGGTAGAATTAATAACACTAGTAATGGTGGAAGGGTAAGCTAAAAAATAAAAGTCATTAGTAGTACCGACATCATTATAATATAACCTCACCTTCCAGTCACAGATAATCCTAGAAATTGACAACCAACAGCAACTCAGGAAAACAATATATAAGTAGCCAAGATTAATGGTAAAAGCATGAACATTAACACCCACAAGGCTACCAAAATTGATATCAATATCACAGGAAACCCAGCTCACAAAATAGTTGTACATACTCGGCAAAATAGAGAAATAATAGGCATTGCTAGGACTAATATAATGAGAAATCTCCATGTAATTGATGTAGAAATTAACAAAACCCACAGTAAAATAGCATCAACGACCCATATTCATAGAAAACATATACTAATGATCCCCAAGATTATAATAACAACTAAAATAGTTACTGATAATCAACAAACCAGAATTCATAGCCTTAACAAAAAGATATAAGTATGCCAGAAAACTTAGATAATTAATAGGAGTATAACTCAGGTAATAAGTAATAGTTCCATCATGATGTAACCCTAGATGCCACTCAAATCTAATCCCTAGAACTACTAACCAAAGGCAGCACTGGAAATCAACAATCGAGTAGACATTAAGATAGGTTAAATCTTGATACTTAACACCCGAGACACTAATAAAATTGACACAAATATCCATGTTATCCAAACTAAAAACCCAATAATGAGTGCTCACCAAAACCAAAGTGAAGCCCTCAGCACAAAACTATTAGAGCAACCAAAATAATCCACATAAATTAGGTAAGAAGAAACACTAGCCACATCTCCCATAAGGTAATCAGGGATAAGAGAGCAGCAATAAGGGGTTTACTAAATATGATTAAAATTAAAATAATTGCTATTCCTAGACTAATCATAACAAAAAAAAAAAATATAACCAACAAATACAATACCAAGATACAAGTCTATACATTATTTGCCTAATAGAAATGAGAAGATGACATAACAAAATAACAGAACAGGGCCTCAAATGAAAATTAATAGAGCACCCAACAAACAGGCCCCAAGATCATCAACAAAAAACAAAAACATCAACAAAAGCCAAAAACTAATTAGAATGAATGTAGGGAAGGCGTAACCGATCAAGTCTAGCCAAACCTTTAATCTTATTTGGGTGAGTATCCTCATAGAATTTAGTAAAATCAAGTAAATTACAACCCAATTTAGCCAAAGAGTTAGCAACAACATTCCCCTTTCTAAAGATATGATAGATATTATAAGTAATGAGAGAAAGCCAGTACTTAATATCTCTAACCATATAGTAATTAGCAGGATTGGATAAGGTGTTTACCTGGACATAATGGATCAAGAGCATAACATCAACTTCAATCCATATACTAGTGATACCAAGAGAATGCAAAGTTAAATCCCAAAAAGGAGACTCTCAATTTCTACTTGAATGGAACTAATAACATTGGAAGGACTCGCAAAATCCATATTAAAAAAATTGTTAGAATCCCTGATGGTACCAACACAACCTGCATTAGAGTTATTCCTAGCACCATCAATTTTGAGTTTAAAACATCCCTCCAAAGGCTTTCTCCAGTAGAAGAAATCATCTATAAGTGGAAGAGAGGTATGTTGTTAGAAAGAGATACTCCAGGATTTCAGAGAGAGAAAGGTTCGTATATATATATATATATATATATATATATATATATATATATATATATTAATTTCTCCGATCCTATATTTCTGGTTTAGTTGAATGGTGGTGGAGGGTCACCGGTGATCACCTTTTGATTATTGGAAAACCTCCATCCCATACTCTATGAGGTTTCCTAGTGAATTTCATGGTGGATCCAAAAGCTTGAGTATTACCAACTGGGTTATTAAGATCAAACAACGTCCTTTGGTCATTAATGAGGGACATTTACCTCCTATGTATGAGGCTATTTTGGTGATGGGTAAGGGGAAAAAAATAGCTGAAGCTATTCAGGAAAAGGTTTTGGTGGCTCCTTCTTCAACAAATAATAATTTATTATCAGGAATGGCAAATGATTCAGAAGCTTCTTCTTTAATTGGCTTCAAATTAAAGGTTAGCAGATTCTCTAATTCTATTATTGTTGAAAACATTGCGAAAAATCAAGGATTTTTAAATTTGAATTTTTACATGACAAAGCAAGATAAAGAATTGATGATTGTTGAAGAAATGCCTATGGAGAAAGGGATGAAGGTGTTGCCAAAAAAATGACAAAAGTTATTATGGATCAATAAATGAGTGGTCTAAAAGCCATCTTATCAAAGTGAATTATGTGAATTCGGAGCCTGTAGAAGATGTTGATGCAAAAGTGGTAAAGTTGAATATGGATAAGGTATGTGAGAATGTAAAGTTACTTCAAAAATATCTAGTGGTGAAAGTGTTTAGGAACGAAATTCCATTTTCTCTTTGTACATTGAGCTGAGGAGATAATGGGATAGAGTTGGTTCTTTTCATCTAACCTCATTGGATTTAGATTGGATTTTATGTTCATTTCAATCCACTCAAATTATGGAGGAAGTTATGAGTGGTTGTCCTTGGTATGTGGGTGGACATATTATAGGGATGGATAAATGGACACGTAATTCTCCCCAACATCATTATAAGGGTTATCCTCACCAATTTGGATAAGATTGCCTAATTCACCTTTGTATTGTTGGGATGAGGTTAATGTTACGAAGATCATTTCAAAGATAGGAGCTCCATTGTTCTTGGATGGAAAAATGTTTAAATGGGGAAGACATGAATTTGCTAGAGCTTGTTATTGTATTAATTTAGACTCTAAATTATCCAATGGAATTTGGATTGAGGGTTTAGATGGAAAATTCTTTCAAAATGTTGAATATGAGAAGATCTCATGTCTGTGTTTCAAATGCAGTAAGATAGGGCATAAAATCAATAACTATCTGGTTGTTCTTAAAATGATCAAAATAAGATCAACTTGGAATCAATGAATATTGAGAATAAAGGTTTGAAATCTGAAGGATCGGTTTGTTCTGATACAATTGCTTTGGGTCCTTGGATACATGTTAATTTCAAGAGAAGTAAAAGAAGAAAGAATTTTCAAAAATATAATTATGTAATTAAGCCTTTGGTTGGGAGACTTGTTTCTTCTCATGATCATAAGGAATCTAAGAACAAGTATAAAGTGCTAGCTTTTGGTTCTGAAGCTAGTAATGAAATAGAAAATCTAATTGAGCAAGTCTGTTTGCAAGCTTCTGATACAAATTCTGAAGGGAATATTTGAGATTCTAAAGTTGTTCCTTTAGACGGAGATGTTGAAAAATTTGTCAACATTGATGTTGATTCAACTGATGTGTATATCCTTTCAAACTGAGCTCTTTGATGATGAAGCTGTAGTAGTTGTCAAAGAAGGAAATTTTGGAAGGGTTCTTGATGGCATGAATGTTGCAGGTATTGATAAAAATGTTCAAATTTATGGTAATATAAACTCTAATATAGCTGATCCTTTGGTTGTTAAAGATAATGTCAATGCTAAGGAATGTTTGATTGAGGATGGTAAATTTCGTTTGCCACTTTAATCAGTTCATCATAAGAAGAAGTCAAATAAAGATTTGAATTATTTTGGGCCTATCAAAGGAAGTCCTAGAGGAAATAAATTGCAAAATCTTGGTGAAAGTGAAGGTGGATCTTCACCATTCAAACCACAAATGAGCTTATGAAGGGTGTTGATGGTAGGTACCAAAATAGATGTGATAAAGTCTTGGAGGAGGTTAGCTTTCTGCGGGTGGATGTGGTTAACTATTCAAGCAATGATGCTATCTTTCAATGGGAGGTCTTATTTTATAAATCTATTGAGCTTCTTGGTTGCTGCATTGGAAATCTAGGCGTGGTTTTCATGAAGAAGGTGAAGTTTGTGATAATCCAGTATTCTCCAAAGAATGTAGGGTCTCGTTTACATGTTTTGCTTTCTTTTATTAGTTGTTATTTTTATTTTTTTTTAGTTTAAAAATAAGCATGTGAGAGTATTTAAAATATGGGAATAGAATAAAGAAATTTAAGAAGCTTTCTACTCTTTATTTTTTACTTAATCAGGAATTTGCTAATACTAATCAACCTTTTCGTTGTTTAATTTTTGGTATCCCCTCCACCCCAATTAGTTTAAAATAATTATTTTCTTCATGAAATTTCATATCTTTCAAATATGATTCTTGTGCTTGGTTTTCAGTTAAATAAGGCTTCCTTGTTTTTAAAGGATTGCCATTAGTTTGCAATAGTTTTATTTTAATGCAATTTACATCTTCTCAAAAAAAAAAAAAAAGGCTTTCTCCACTAAATAATCTTGTCAATACCATTAACAATATTATAATTAAAAACTAGGCCAAACTCAGACGCCACATGAAGAGAACCTTTAAAAGAATCAACCTTTAAAAGCTTAGTGACATAAAGCTAAATTTTTTTTTTCTTGAGTTTAAAGATGATAGTAGAAGCATCGATTTTAATATTTCATATTTTGAATCATTCCTACTCCTCCATAAAAACCAACAAATAAGGACAGGGAGGATATTCCTAATATGAACTTTAGTAGGAACAAACTACTCTTTAAGATGCTCGCAAATAGTGTTAAAGCGAGTAGTAGTAAGCACATTAAACATATTGTCAAAATAAAGCCAAACTTTCAAAGCAATAGGACCCTGAAAAAACACATGATTCATATTCTTAGTGTGAAAGCAACATTAACATTTTGAGGTAATATAAAAACCTTTCTTTGAAAGAATAGAATCCAAAGACAAATAATTATGCAAGATCCTCCATAAAAGGAAGGAGTAAGAGGGAGGTATACTAGCAAGCCATAAATTTAAATAAATAGAATTTTTGGGAAGACTATGTCTATTAGAATTCCAAACTAGTTTGGTATCAATCTTACATAATCTTTTCCAGTTGAAGGAATCACCATTTCTAAAATCACAAGTCAAGGGATGCTTTCCACCACAATACTTAGAAACCATAAACTTGGCCCACAAACTCTTGTTAGCTCTAAAGGAATACCACAATTTATGATTAAAAGTCTTGGTCATATCCATGAATATCTTAAAACCTAATTTTCCTTAATCCATAGCCCTGAGCAATTCCTCCAAGATCCCCAAATAATAGAGTGATTACTAGATTTAGAACCCCAAAAAAATTTATTAAATAAAATTTCCATCCTACTACAAACATTTAAAGTCGGGCTCAAAGTATGAAACAAATATATATGAATAGAACATAGAACATGTTTAATAAGAACAAGCATTCCATCATAAGAGAGAAAATTAAAAGCCCAAGCAGATAGCTTATTTTGAATGGTAGAGAAAGTATCATCAAATAAATGAGAATGTTTTTTACCCTTGTAGAGAGTCATACCAAAATACTTTAATGGTAGGTGTTTCTTAATCAAACCAAAATTTCTTTCAATGCTATTAATACGGTTCGGGGAAATGGAATTAGTGGGAATAAAACAACTCTTAGAATAGTTAATAATTAAACTAATAGCATGCTGGAAGGACCTAAGAAATTTAAAGACAATATTCAACATTTTAATGGAACTATTTGAGAAAATAATGAAGTCATCCGCAAAGGTCAAATGGGTGATGGGTAAACCCCCACGCAATTTATAATGCAAAGTAGGGTGAAGTCTAAAAAGATTGTTAATACCACGAGATAAGAATTCCATAACAATAATAAAGAGAGCAAGAGATAACTGATCTCCTTGTCTTAAACAATGAGAGGAATTGAAAAAGCCATGGGACTTACCATTAATAATAACAAAAAAATAACATAACTCAATACTATTTTTAATAAGATTAATGAATTGAGAATTGAAATTGAACAATCTTAAAATGGTGCAAAAAAATTCTGAATTAAGGTTCTTATAAGCTTTAGTAATGTCCAATTTGAAGATGATATTACCACCAGCAACCCGGGTGTGCAAATTATGCACTAACTCTTGGGTAAGTAAAACATTGTTAAATATAGATCTACCTTTCACAAAACCGATTTGTTCTAAATAATTAATGTTAGGAAGAATTAAAGCGAGCCTCTCCATCAAAATTTTAGCAACAAGTTTATTAAAAAATGTACATAAACTATTGGGGCAAAAATCATTCCAAAAACTAATGTTATTAGACTTAGGAATTAAGGCTATGAAAGTCATAGTAAAAATTTAGGAATAGAATTACCCCTAAAAAAATCCAGTGAAAATCGACAAGATCCTTCTTAATGATGTCTCAAGTCTTCTGAAAGAACTTGTTTGTATAACCATCGGGACCAGCAATAGAATCAAAATTCATGTCCTTTAAAATACACCAAATTTTCGATATAGAAGGAATGTTAGTCAACATCAAATTATTTTCCTAAGTAATAATTGAAGGCATGAAAGAAAAATCAATGTTGAGATGCTGAATAAAATTAGAATTTAGAAAGCTTTAGTAAAATAATCAATACCTAAAGTAGAAATTAAATTAGGATTTTCAATAACATTACCATCAGAAGAAGTTATTTTATGAATCTACCTACTAGATTTATTATAATTAGGAATGTTATGATAATAAGTAGTATTACGGTCACCTTCCACAAGGAATTTAGAGGAGGCCTTTTGTCTCCGAAAGCCTCCTCATTTTCATGCAAATTGAACAAAGTCCTCTTGGCTTCGTTCAGAATGGACAAGTTATTAATGGAAGAATTTTGTAAATAAGCCATATCAACATTATCAATATCTTGTTCAGCTTGCAAGATCTAGAAAATATGTTCTTAAAGATGCATTTATTCCACCAACAAAGTTTTTGCTTAAGCCTTTTAAGTTTAAAACAAAGTTTGGTCATGTCAAAAACATTATCGGAGGGGAAAAGAGGAGCATCCCAATTACTTTGCACAATTTGTAAGAAATTAACATCAAGAACCCACATGTTTTGAAATCTAAAAGGTTGAAAAGTATTGCTACAAGCCCTATTAATGCTTAATAAAAGAGGGGAGTGATTGAATAAAGTACGGGGTAAATGTTGAATGTGAGTATGAATTAAAGAGGAAATCCAATAGTTGTTAAAGAGGAAATGGTCTAATCTTTTCCACAGAGTATGTTTGTTCCAAGTGAAACATTTTCCAAAAAAACCAATGTCATGTAGATTACTGTTCAAAATCATATCATTAAAATCCTTCATAGTATGAAAATTAGGAGGTCTACCTCCAACTCTTTCAGCTACATTAGTAATGCAGTTGAATTCCCCACCAAAAAACTAAGGGGAATTAATAGATGAGGAGAAATTAATAAGTTGCTCCTAAAGCACCTTTCTCCCAGATCTAGTACACATAGCATAAAAAAAAAAAGAAGCATAGGAAGAGACTTGATTGAAAACAATATTAGTATGAATCACTTGAGGAAAATCCATAATAACATCTAAAGTAATAAAACAATTCCAAAAAATCCAAATTTTATTAGTACAATTTCCAAAGGCAAAATCAAAACCCAATTTAATGGGAATAGAATCCAACTTACTAGAACCAATTAAGTGTTCAATCAAAACAAGAAGTTGAATATCATGAATCCTATAAAGATTCTTAACTCTATCCTTAGAAAGAGAACCACCCACCTCCCTAATATTCCACACTAGAGCTTTAATCTAAAAGATTGATTAGAATATCTAGTGACCCTAGGGGTGTTACTTGGATTACTTTTTTTATTCTTACATTTCTTTTTGAAAGAGGAATGCATTACCTTCCCCAAGAATATTAGCTTTCCCCTTGGGAGATGACATAGAGTTAATACTGGATTCCTTGAGACCATTCTTAGGAGATAGGATTTCAAGAGACCCAACTTCCCCTTCCTCCAAGCCCTCTTTATTATCCTCCTCATTTAACATATGGTTTTTCTGATTGAGTTCACATTCACTTCCACATTTCTCCTAAATAATTTGGTTATCAACACACTCAATACCGTCATTTTCAAGATAAAGGGATTTCTCAATGTTTTCCTCCATCCCTTGATTTGCCAACAATACAGTAGTATGCAACCTATCCTCACTTTTGTACCTAACATTATTCTCATTAACATCCTTTGTGTTTTGTTCCTCTTCCTTGTCACTATTCATATTATCTTCACTATCTTTGATGGCCTTGTCCAACGAATCCTCCTTTCTAAGAGAGGTATGTAGAAGACCATTCTCTATGTCATCTTCACAAGCTTTAGTATCATCCAAATATAAGGTAGGATCCTTATCATTTGGGATAATAAGACCTTCTGGTACAACCGGTTCACCATTAATTGGTTCAACCACAGCTTTAGAGATCTTGTTATTCTTCTTGAGTTGTGGATGAGCAACAAAGCAGTCATTAATCAAATGTCAATGGATTTTACATTAGACACAAAAAATAGGAACCTTTTCAAACTCAACTTTTTGTAAATATCCCACCTTTTTTGAACCAAGCCAAACCTCTTTAGGCTGCTTCTTGGTGATATCAAGCTCCACTAAGATCCAAGCCACCGAGGTCCTCAAAATAGAGTCATTGGCTTGATTCGTTTGGTGCAACCTACCAAAGATTGAACCCAAAGCATGAAGAACATAAGAGTTAAAAAAATTCAAATGTAAAATAGGAAATGAAATCCATATTGGAACAATAGGTGATTATTCTTTAACATATTATTAAGATCATTGGATAACTGGATAGAAACATGTATAGCATCAAGCAAATTGATAAAGAAGTTTCTAGTAAATTTCAACTTTATAAAGAAAGTTCATATCGCATCAAGGTTTGATTGACGAATCAAAAACTTACCCATAAGAGCGAACTGCTATGGACTAGCAAGTTTAAGAATGTCATCATCGGACATCAAAATCATAGGAACACCTCTTACCATCGATTTAGTGAATGAGATGGTGGGATCCTTCAAAGATGAGGAACCCTTTAATAAATCATAAAAAGAATGTAATCTAGTCCCAGATTCACTAGCTTTCAATAAACCTTTTGAATGAGCAGTCAGTGCCAAAGGTGGAATACCCCAAGAATCAGGTATAATGGAGGACGGACCCACCTCCATCAGGAGCGGAGAATGACCTAAGGCCACAAAACCTCAGAGAAAGAGACGATCAAGGCCACAAAAGCAAAATCAAATACAAGAACGGGAAGAAATAGAGGAAACCACGAAGAGGAAAAACTAGGATTTGGATTGCATATATAATTTCCAGAGTAGACCTAGCCATTGCGTTCAATCAACTTGTAAAAAAGTTGATCCAAAATTGTCTTTGTTGATTACAAAATATGATCTAATTTGTCCAGTTTAATAAGAATATCAAAATTAAGCAGATTTGATTGACTAATCACATGATCAATTTAATCATAATATTTATAGATAATCCAATACAATGTATAGTATCCTAATATACATCATCTTAGATGATTAGAATAAAATATGAAATTCAAAATCTTGCCTAAATTATGATTGGCTTCTATTTTTCATGATCATAATTAATCATCCTAGATGATCTAAATTATCTAGTATAATTAGTTAGATGAGATAATCATATAGTATGATATAAATCATACAATATGATTAGTTCAAAAATTAAATTTCTGGTTTTAACTCATCTTACTCCCCTTGAGCGTGTCTGTCCATGATCACCAAGCTAGCATACACCCTTATATGACTTGACTTTAGAAATAAAAAATACATCAATAAATATTACAAAAATCTATATATTAAAAATAGGGAAATAAAAAAAGTTTTTTTTTCATTTTCTTAACAAAGAAATAAAAAAAAAATTAGAACATAAATAAAATATAAAATTATGCAAATACATGATGAATATAAATAGCTAAAACATAAATACAACAAGTCAAATACATTTTGTCCCTTTGACTTTATAAAAAAAAAAGAGGGGAAAACACACATAGAAAGAAGGAACAAACATGACATAATCTGATCAGCTGGAGGTGGTGGTGATGTTTAAGAAGAATAAATAAATTTAAACAAATTTTCTCAAAATGAAAAAGTTACCTTTTGATTTTATTCAAAAATATATTAAGATATGAATTGATCACACTAACATATAGAAAAGTTAGAAATTTGAATTTTATCAATTCTAGATCAGGCTACTTACATATTAAAGTCCTTTTTAACAAAAAATATAATTCAGAAAAAGAATAAGAGAAAAAAATGTCTTTTTTCAATCTTCTTACAAAAAATATATTTAATAGAATATCAATGAAAAAATGGTGAGACAAGAATCATAATTTTCAAACTCAAGTATAGAAAGTATCATTTATACATATAGGTTTTCTAAGATTTTAAAAAACAAGAAAGGTAAGTTAACTTATTATGGGCTCATTTTGTACATCTTTATCAAATTTTGATACACTTTACATATCTTATGATTTTTGATACACTTTTATGCATCTTTCAATTTTGGCATACATTACGCTTCTTTTCATCTTTGGGCTCATTTTGTGCCTCTTTTTCAATTTTTTGATTTTACTTCCTTTCTTAATCTTTAAAGAATTAAAGCAAACCTGATCCAAAATAGCTTAATTAAGAAAATTTTGAAGTGGATTTATCAGCTTGCAAAATATTCCTATGAGATATTAGAAATGTATGATGATAAAAAAGATTTAATTTCAAAAGTCCAATTCTTAAATTGATATAATTTTTCATTCAAACGTGCAATAAGTTGATTAAGGTAATGAGAAGGAGAAACATAATCTTGAATTTCCTTCCTTTAATAATTTAGAAAAGTCAATCATCACTTATAATTTTTAGGTAAAAAGAAATAGATTTTTCATTAAAAAAAATTGAGAGAAGTGAATTGATTCCCTTATGCAAATACAATAAGAAATGTGATTTTTGTGTGTTTATCATATATAAATCACAAAAAAATATGCATAAAAAGTAAAATAAAATGATTACAAATAAAAATATCAAAAATAGCACAGAAAATATTTATAATGAACAAAATAAAGCAAATAATATATGTGCATACATTTACCACAACACATAAACACATAAATAAAACTTTATACCTTATCATATTGCTCATGGTCTGATGATTCAGAAGTTTGGTCTTCGTAGGAGATCTTTTGCTTTTTATCATTTTCTCTTATTACAATTGCTTATTTTTACCCTTTTCCTTTGCATGAAGAGTTTTTACATTAGGGTACTAATTTTTCATATGTCCAAATTTCCTACACCCAAAACAAATGTCATCAGAGAAAACATTAACATTCTTACCATTTTTATCTTTATTGCACTTTTGTTGATGTTGATGCTTGTGCTTTAGTAGATTTTCAAATTTGCTTCTAATTGATGATATCTATTTACTCTCAACATCTACTAAATTGCTTTCATCAATTTCTTTAGATTTTAGCACTATAGTTTCACCTACATCTAAATACTTTTGACTCAAATTTGCTAATAGGCAATAAGTGAGCCAATTAGATTATCATTAGAACATTTATTCACATTTTTAGATTCATAAATAATAGTTACTTTAGCATCAAATTTGTCCATAATACAACATATAATTTTATTAACTTTTTGAAAGTTTGAAAGATTTTTATCTAAAGCATGTAATAATGTCATAATTTGAGTAAAACTACTATATATCTAGAATAGTCTCATAAGGTTTCATGCAAAATAGTTCATAGTCGTACATTAAAATATTCATCTTGGATTGCTTGACTTTAATAGTACTTTCATATGTAGTGCATAATTTATCACAAATTTCCTTGCAGTTAATGCATGTGGATACTAACATACAATCTTTTGAATTTAAAGCACATAAAAAATAATTTAAAGATTTAGCATTCAATTGAGCATTATTCAATTCAATAATAAGAATATCAGTTTTGACTCCATGTATAATACATGATGGAACATAATAACTAGTTTGAATCATATGCCACATTTGATAATCAATTGATTGTAACAAAGTAGATAAGTGAATTATCTAAAAATTAAAAGAAATATTTTCAAATAAAGGTGGTCGTGTAATTCAATATCCTTATGCAGTGTTATAATTATAAAAATTAGTCATTGATCTTTTTCAAAAGTTTTCTAAAACTTAATTTATTAATCATGCTCTAATACCACTTGAAAGTTCATAAGGGTTATGAAACCCTAAAAAAGTAATCCCAAGGTTAACTAAGGGGGGGGGGAGTGATTTGGATATTTTTAAATTTCTTTAAAAAAAAGATTTTTTTTTTTATAACTTGATGCCAAAATGAATTAAATTCCGAATAAAAAGATAAATTAACATTTTCACCCATATATTTAATCATAAGAAAAATAAATGCAAAAATAATAAAAGGGAAGAATACACCAGATTTATAATGGTTTGGTCTAACCTGACCAATGTCCACAACTTAGAGGCACCCTCCGAGTATTGCACTAAAACCTTTTAGTGTCTCTCCTTTTACCCCCACAGTAAGGTGGAGAAGCCCTTACAAAATCTTTCTATCAACCCAGTGCGCCAAAGGTTCAAAACTCCTTTCACTTGTAGAGAACCTTGACTCCTTTTCTCTCCCTCTAGGAGATGACAGCTAACTATGAACCCCTTTCACCTTCCTTGGTACGGGGAGGAGCTAGGTCCTTTAACACTAAAAAGGTCTTCTTCTTCTCAAAACTTCCCTCAAGATAAACTTTGAATTTGATGGTACTAAGGTACAAGCTTGCTGGAGTAACAGTGTAAAATTCCCTCCACTCTTCCTTTAAACCACCTCCAAGGATCTTCTCCCTCTCAAACTACACCATTTCCTCTCTCCTTATCAAGTTCTCTCTTCAAATTTTCTCTAGAAGAATGAAGACATAATGGATGCCAAAGACACCTTTCAAGTGCCTTGAGAAAGCTTAAATAAAGGGCTTTGAAAGTAGATAAAGATTGTACAATGCAATCCTTAGATTATCTTGTACGATTAGTACAAAATAACCCTTTCAGTAAGTATGATCAATAATGTCCTGTATGATTAGTTCAAGTACTTGAAAAGATAGTCTAGTATAACTATGATATTATTCAGGATGATTAGTTCTTCCCAAATGCATTTCATCCAGGATGAAACATGAAATGACTAAAATTATCTCTATTGATCAAATATAATGATCTAATTCATCCAATATGATTGAAATATCAAAATTAATCAAATTTGATTGACTAATCACAAAATTAATTTAGGCTTAATTTTTATAAATAATCTAGTATGATGTACTATACAATTATAACAAAATATGAAATTCAAAATCTTGCTCAAGTTATGATTGGTAGCTATTTTTTCATGATCATAATCGATCATCCTGGATGATATAAATCATCTAGTATTATTAGTTAGATGAGTTGATCATACAGTATGATATAAATTATACAATACAATTAGTTCAAAAATTAAACTTTTAATTTTGACTCAATCTCACTCTCCCTGTATGTGTGTGTGTATGGTTACCAAGCTAGTATATACCCTTATAGGACTTGACTCAAGAAATCAAAAAATATATCAATAATATTAGAAAAATATCTACAGTATAATGTATTCTATCCAATTTTGAGCCTTAAATCTTTATTGGATGGTGCATGACATTCTGGAAATGTTAGTACATACACAAATATACATTGCAAATACAATTAGATATAAGGATATTTCTTATCATCAAAAACATAAACTTGTGAGCTCAAGTTGTAACAATCTCCTAATTTTTTATGATGGCAAACATTACTGGTTAACTTTACAAATTAAAAATATTTTCTCTTATCTCCTTCACTAAGATAATTATATTAAAAATAGGAGAAATAAAAAACTTTTTTTTTTAATTTTTTAAACATAAAAAAAAATATTAAAAAAAAACTTTTAGAACATAAATAACATATAGACTAATACAAATACAAGATGAAGAGATACATCTTAAACACAAAGACAACTAGCTAAATACAGTCTCCCCCTTTGAAATTATCAAAAAGAAGGGGAAAAAAATGAAATGCTTATAACAGACTCTAATAAGGTGGAGGTGGAGCATATGCTTAAAAAGAATCAATTAATTTCAATAAAATTTCTAAAAATAATAAAGTTACCTCTTAATTTTATTAAAAAATATAGTAATAAAAGAATTGATTATACTTAGATCCAAAAATGTTTGAAATTTGAATTTTATCAACCCTACCTCAAACTCCTTACAAGTTAAAGTCCTTTTTAATAAAATATTTAATTTAGAAACAAAATTAGAGAAGAAAAAAAGGTATTTTTCATTCTTTTTACATGAAATATATCTAATAAAATATCAATGCAAAAATGGTGAGTCAAGAATCATGATTTTCAAACTCAAGTATTGAAAGTATTTGTTAGACACATGTTTCTAAGATTTATAAATGCAAGAAAGGTATGTTAACTTATTATGGGCTTATTTTGTATCTTTTAATCAGTTTTTAGCACGCTTTATGCATCTTTTGATTTTAATATAATTTTGTGCATCTGTCAATTTTGGTATACATTGCATATCTTTTCATCTTTGGGCTCATTTTATGCCTCTTTTTATTTTTATAATTTTGGTTCCTTTCTTAATCTTTAAGGACTCAAAGCAAATTTGATGCAATGGTAAAAAATGGACTATTTGATTAAGAAATTATAAAGTGAATTCATGAGCTTGTAAAAGAATGTAATGAGATAGAAGAAATAAAGGATGATAAAAAGATTTAATTTCAAAAGTACAATTCTAAAATTGATATCATTTTTTATTCAAAAGTGCAATAGCATGATTAAGGAAATTAGAAAGAGAAAAAAAAATCCTAAATAAAATTCTTTTAATAATTTAGAAAAGTCAATCACGACTTACTTAAAACTTTTAGTTAAAAACGAGGTAAAATTTTCATTTAAATAAATTGGGAGAACTGAATTGATTCTCTTATGTAAATGCAATGCAAAGTATGATTTGTGTGTGTGTGTTGATAAGAGATAAATCACAAAAATATACATGAAAAATAAAATAAATTGATTACAATAAAAAACATTAAAAATAATATAGAAAACATTTATAACAAATAAGATAAAGAAAAGAACATATACGCATACATTCAGAATACAAAAACACACAAAAAAACTTCATATCTCATCATCTTATTCCTGGTCTGATGATTTAGACTCTAAGTCTTCTTAGGAAATCTTTTGCTTTTTATCTTTTACTCTTATTATAATTGGTTTATTTTTACCCTTCTCCTTTGAGGAAGAGTTTTTATATTAGGGCACTGATTTTTCTTATATCCGGATTTCTTACACCCCAAATAAATAACATCAGAGAAAATTTTAACATTCTTACCATTTTTTACTTTTATTCCACTTTTGTTGATGTTGATGCTTGTGCTTTAGTAGATTTTCAAATTTACATGTAATTGTTGATATTTATTTACTCTCAACATTTACTAAGTCACTTTTATCATTTTCTTTACATTTTAGTACTATAGTTTTTCTTGCATCCAAAAGCTTTTGAATCAAACTTTACTCAATAGGCAATGAGTGAGCCAATCCAATTATTAGTAGAATATACATTCAAATTTTTAGATTCATAAATAGCAATGACTTTAGCATCCAATTTATTAGATATATAATGTAGAATTTTATTGACTTTTTGAAAGTTTGAAAGATTTTTACCTAAAGCATGTAATGATGTCATAATTTTAGTTAACCTAGTATGCATGTCTAGAATAGTCTCATAGGATTTCTTACAAAAGAGTTCATAATCATGCATTAAAATATTCAACCTAAATTGCTTGACTTCACTAATACCTTCATATGTATTACATTATTTATCTCAAATTTTCTTACAAGTAATATATATGGATACTATCATATAATCTTTATAATTCAAAGTGTAGAAAAAATAGTTTAAGGATTTAACATTCAATGAAGCATTAATTTGTTCTACTATACTCCAATCAGCAAAAAGAATATTAGTTTTGACTTCATCTATAATACGTGATTATATAGAATAACTAGTTTGAATCATATGTCATATTCAATAATCAAGTGATTGCAAGAAAGTAGACATACAATTTTTCCAAAAAACAAAAGAAATATTTTTGAATAAAGGTGGTCGTGTAATTGAATATCCTTCCAGAATATTACGATTACAAAAATTAGCTATTTATCTATTTTCAAAATTTTTCTAAAAATTAATTTATGAATCCTGCTCCGATACCACTTAAAAGTTCATGATGGTTATAAAACGCTAAAGAACTTGTTCTAAGGCTAACTAAGAGAGGGAGTGAATTGGATATGAAAAAACTTCTTTAATAAAAATAAAAACTTTTTATAACTTTATGCATAAATGAATTAAATTTATAATACAAAAATAAATCAACATTTCCACCCACATAGTTAATTGTAAGAAAAATAAATGCAAAAATAATAAAAATAAAGAACACACCAGATTTATAGTGGTTCGGTCCCACCTGACCTACGTCCACTCCCTAGAGGCACCCTCTGAGTATTACACTAAAAACTTTTAGTGTCTCTCCTTTTACCACCACAACAAGACAAAGAAGCCCTTACAAAAATTTTCCACCAATCCAGTGTGGAAGAGGACCAAAACTCCTTTCAAAGGTAGAGAACCTTGACTCTTTTTTTCTCCCTCCAAGAGATGGAAGAAAACAATGAATCGTTTTCACCTTCCCTAGTGTGGTGGAGTAGCTAGGTCCAATGACCCCAAAGTGATTTTCTTCTTCCCAAAACTTCCCTCAAGATGAACCTTGAAACTGATGCTTTCCATAGAAACTGTCTGAAATCTCCTCCAAACTCCCTTTCCTCCTCCAAGGATTTTCTCCCTTTCAAGTTCTCTCTTCAAGTTTTCTCCAGAAGAATGAAGACACAGTGGTTTCCAAAGACACTTACCAAGTTCCATGAGAAAGCTTAAATAGAGGGCTTTGAAAAAACCCTATAAATTAAATTCTGCTGATAAAGATCATACAGTATGATCTTTAGATCATTTTGTATGATTAGGTCAAAATAGCCATCAACTAGTACAATCATCATTATCATATACGAGTAGTTAACATATTTGAACAGATCATCTAGTACAATTATGAGATTGTCTGGGATGATTAGTTCATCCAAAATGTAGTTCATCAAGAACAAAACATGGGATGATCAAAATCATCTATGTTGATTATATAATACATGCCAGTTTGTTTAGTACAATTATAATATAAAAATTAAGTAGATTAGATTGACTAATCATAGGATCAATTTAGGCATAATTTTTATAGATCATCCAGTATGGGTACGTCATTCTAGATTATTAGAATATAATATGAAATTCAAAATTTTACCTAAATTATGATTGGTGGCTATTTTTATGGTCATAATTAATCATGCTGGATGATCAAAATCATCCAGTATGATTAGTTATATGAGATTATTATACATTACAATGTAAATCATACAGTACAATTAGTTCAAAAATTAAACTTTTGGTTTTGTCTAAATCTCACTCCTCTTGAGTATGTGTGTGTGCATGGTCACCAAGCTAGCATACATCTTTATAGGACTTAACTCAAGAAATCAAAAATTACACTAATAAATATAGCAAAAATCTTTATAGTATAACCTATTTTATCAAATCTTAAGCCATGAATCTTTGTTAGATGGTGCATGACATTCCTGAACTGTTATTACACACACAAATAAATATACATAACAAATACAATTAGATATAAGGATGTGAGACATAATATTTGTTATAATCAGAAACATAAACTCATGAGCTAGAGTTGAAACACTAAATACAACCACTTTTTTTAAAAATTTATTTGATATAGATATTTTTTATATAATACTAAACTGCTTAATTTAGTTTATATAAATATTTATATGCTCATAATTTATGCGAAACTTATGTAAGAACCCTCAATTGTGTACATCTAATGATTGTTAAATTTTTAAGACTATTTTATTGCTATATTATTAGTACTTCATTTATTTGAGTGAAGCATTACGAAGTATTGATTATTATGTTTAATGTGTAGTTGGAACATTTATTTAAGAAGAATAAAGAGAATGAGGTGCCATCTCCAAAATAATAATTAAACTTATACTTAAAACTATAATGATTTGTTTTGACTCCTTCCATATAAGTGGAAGTTTTAGATTTTATGTGAGAGCATATGGATTTGTTGTGTCCTGGAAAATTCATAGCGGTAGAGAGATCTGGAGTTTAACATCTTAGTTTTAAATGAAGATCTAGCACACATACAAATAAAGATAGAGTGGCGAGAGAGTCATAAGAGACACCAAGATTTTTACATGAAAAACCTTGAAAAGGGAAAAAAGCCATGAGGCCTGACCCAGTTAAAATGATTATTCCAGTTTTAATTATTGATTACAAATGATGCCCTTTCTTTGGGGGAAGGCCTTGGCTTAATATATCTTATAAAGCATATTATATAGTTGGGATTAGAAGAATACTATGATAAGAGAGCCATTCTCAAGAGAACTTTGGTCTATTCATTTGGTTGGTAGGAAAATGGAGGTCAGAGGGACCATAGTGTTTGGGCGATGAAGGTTGGAGGGATCATAGTTGGTGGGCAACAGTTGTTGGAGGGATCGTAGTCGGTGGGAGATAGAGTTTAGTGGCCAAGCAGCTGTCCGTCAATGGTCATGTGCAATTCAGGTAGTGGTTGGTGCATTGATGGCCAAGTGAAGTTTGACGGTCGGCTAGATGTCAAGTCATGGTAGGAGACCAAGCGATAGTTCATTGACAATTGATGTTGGTTCACCGACATTGGTGCTGGATCTCTTGAAGACTCAAAGCTCTCTCCAATCTCTAGCCAAGAGGTCCCCCTTCATGTAGAGAGTGGGAGTCTATTTATATGATTTTGATAGTGTCATTCCCCATAAATATGGAGAAGATCTTGGGCAAATTTGGAGTTATACATCGGACCACCTATATTGATCACTGATACATATAACATTTTTTGTGTTTATGTGACTTATTGATGTCCTAACTCAAAGATCTTGACCTCATTGGATTCAAGTCATTGAGCCACTTGATTTGAGTCTAAATGTGTCATATTTGGATATCATTTCATCATCCAATTTAGTCTTTGAACCTTCCAAATAAGCTTCGGGCTTCCAATTTGGAGCCATTTGGGCTCGAATTGGATCAATTTTAGTGTCATTGAGTTTGTCCCTTTGAGACATTAAATTTGACTGTAAGTTTGCTGAAATTGGAGTTCAAATGGTCCTGAATTTAATTTTAGAAGTTTCCAACTTCAATATGGCTTGAGATTTATGCATATCAAGATGATTTTTGTTGTTGTATAAAAAACTATAAAATATATAGCACCGTATGGAAAGTAGATTTGAAGAAATATAGATTGTTTACATGGATTTTTATTTACGAATAGTACTTTGGATATAAATTGAAGGAAAACCAAGTCCACTCTCATCTTTAAATATGTTAAGTGGGAAAATAAAACCACACTGAATCGAGGTGCTAGGATTTTATGATGAAATAGCGTATTAAGAATAACATATAATCTTGAAAGATAAACATTAATTATAAAATGGATACAAAAATATGATTATGGTTTTGAAGATTTACCATTTTCTTAATCTATTACAATAAAAAGAATACCATACTATATTCAAAAATAGAAATTGGTATTCGACAATAGAAAAAGGATTTTGAAAATTGGTCATTTTTTTGAATCAAATACATTAGATATATTATCATATCATGTCGAAAGATGAACATGATAATATACAAAGTTATTCAAATATATAAATACATTTGAAAGATAGTCTATGTTCCCAAAGATTATTTCCCTAATTTAAAAATAGATTAGAGTTTATTTTAATCTAAAGTTAAAGGTTCACTATAAATGCAAGTTTTTATAGTTAATTCAATCTTAAGAGGGTTGAGTCCCTTAAGAATACTCTCGATTAAAATATTGGTCAAATTTTCTTTTGATTTCAAAAGTTTAAGACAAAGATTAAAATTTTTGAATTTTGAAAGAAAGATTGGTTCAAATTTAAGGAGTTTTTTTAGTGCCTAAGAAAGTAAACTAGGGAGCACTAGATTCTAAGAGGCTCAGAAGTGATAGTCTATCTTAAGATGGGATTTAATATATTATTATTTGAGTTATCATTTTATTATAAAGTTGAAACTTATCTTCTCAATCATTAAATATATTTAATTAAAGCATTTGATTATATTAAAATTTTAACTATTATTGCTACATAAACATATTTGCATATTGCAAAAATTAAATATATGTATAATGAACTACGTATTTTGAAACATGAAATTGAGGTGGTGAATCATAGATGATTTCATATTGTACAATCCCTATCATATATTATGAACAAAAGGAGAGCATGTGTGGTTGAAATATAGTTAGACTAGTTTTCTCCATGTTAGATGTAGGAGGATGTTTTCTAAGAAAGAAAAGGATGTAAGGGTTTTCTACAATCCCCAAGAAAAGCTTCTCTGCCTTACTAGGAGCAGGAGTGGTTAGTCGAATACCAAGAGAGAGGACTCTGGGGAGTGCATGTAGGGCAGATTGACCTAACCAATTTAAAAATTTTAGTTTATTTTTTATTTTCTTTTATATGTTAATTTACTTCTTGCATATTTTATCTTTATTACTTTGATATGATTTTTTTGCAAGCATTATTCATTTCAAATAAAAAAATTAAAACAAAAAATTTGTGTGCTTAAATAAAATGTCTATTTGAATCTATTTTGATAAGTTTGTTTGATCTCAAGTGCATTTACATTAAATATTTAAAATCATGTATTCAAAAGTTAATCACTCAATTTTTTTCACTATAAATTATCATTATTATTTTTGAAGAAGTATTTTATTTTAAACTAATCCAATACACCCCTCTCTCTTGGATGTGCTAAATTACATGTATTTGGTATCAGAGCAAGTTCTTTTTTAACATTATTTTTACTACTTGGATAGATTATGATATGACACAATTTTGTAATTAAAACCTGTCAGTGGTATTCCATAACTTATTCGTCCCTTTTTTAATAATATTCTTTTTTTGTTTTGCTTTTGAGAAATAAGAATGTTTATTTTTATATAATCTATTAATTAGTGCATGTGAAACTTATTGCAAGTAAGGTACACACCCCCACATAGAATGAAAAATGGTGTTAAAGTTAAATTATCTTTTACTGGCTAGACTTTTAATGAACTTGAATTAGCTCAATTGAATGTTAAATATATGTATTGCTTTTTCCGTGCTCTTAAGTTAGTATACACTATGCATGTATCAATATGTATAATTGAGAAAAAAATTGAGGATTGATTGTGCATTACATATGATGAAACAAATGATATTAAGTAGCCAAGATTAAATATTTTACTTTATGATGCCTAACATTTTAGCATATAACAAAGTGAAACCAAAACTGAAATGTATACTTATTTTATAAAAATTATTACCTCTTTACATGCTTTGGGTAATGAAAATAGTAATGCTAAAAAAGTAATATTCTAAGATGTATTCCTCAGTCTTGGGATGCCAAGGTGATGGTGATCTTAGAATCCAATGATCTAATTACTTATTCCATTACTACTTTGCTTGGATAAGTAATCTCTTATGAATAAAAAATCAAAAATAGAAATGAAACTAGTGGTGACAATAAATGGAAGAAATAATTGCCTTAAAGGCCAACGATTTACATAATAGCAACTCCGATGGAGGCGAAGATGATGACATTGCCATTATGACCAAGAAATTCAAAATTTTTTTATAATGAAGTAAAGGAGGCATGCCAATAAGTAGGAGAAAGGTTAAAGGTTGAATTAAATGTCTATTGAACTCATTTATTATTATTATTATTTTTTGGTCATGTATGATGAAATTAGACAAATTATAAACTCTATCATCAAAAGAAAAGGCTGTTGTAAAAATTGAAAAAAAAATGATAGAATGTCTTAAAAAGCCTTCTGGGAATATTTGTAGTCTAAGTCATCTAAGAGAAAGTGGAGAAAAAAATCACCAACTTGTGCTAAATGGCTAAAGGCAATTTACGAGCTATTGATAACAAAAAGTTAAGTGAGTTCACTTTAAAAATTTATTTCCTTCTCTAAAAATTGTCATGATAGTTATAGGAAATTAAAGAAACTTAATTTATTTTGTAGATATGCCTCCATAATAGATATACTAAAGACATGCGGTACCTAGACAACAAATGCTCGTGCCATATAATAAGAGATGTAAGGAAATTAATTATACTACAATCTAAGAGTAGAGGAAAGTGACCCTTAGAGACAGTACTACAAGAAAGGTGATAGGAAAAGGTGTCATCTTCTATAGATAACACCTTGATTGTCTTTGAAGAAGAACGGAAGAACTTATTTTCTAGATCAGATATCTCAGGAAGAAATGTTATTCTTAACTCTGTTTCAGTACAGGACAACTCCACTCCTCTTGCAGACACCGAAGAGGTCAATAAAGGTACTACGTATCCAAATGCTGTTAAATCCCAAGCTAATATCAAATTTAAACTACAAAAGGAGTTGAAATCTTTGGGTAACGTCAGTTTACCGTCAAAGCTCAGGAAAGATGAAAAATTAAAAGGAAAAGTGGTGGGTCTTTTCCCACTCCTAATCCAAAATGAGTTCATTTATTTTCTGGAACTGTAGGGGGACAAGAAAGGTTGAAGCCTCCAGATATTTGAAAGAGTTGATAAAAGATAATGATGCTATCTTTGTTGGTCTCATTGAGACCAAAATTTCTTCTATAGATTCTTTGGAGTTTAAAAGAGTTGTAGGAGATAATTGGGATTATCATTTAAGCCCTGCAAGGGGTTTATCTGGTGGAATTATAATGTGTTGGAGATCGGACTTGGCTCAAATCAGCTTGTGTTGGGTAAGCTTATCATTACAAACAAAATTTATTGGATTATAGCCACTATTTATGGTAGTACTGATTGGTGTGAAAGAAGATCCCTTAGGAACAAATTGGAAAATTTTAAATCAGCTAAACTTCCCATGGTATGGGAGGTGACTTCAATTGCATCTTATCTCAAAATGATAAAAAAGGTGGGAAAAAGTTCTCTTTGTCTCAAGGAGTGCAAGATATGCTCTCATTTATGAGAGAATGTGATTTTCATGACACAAAATTCATTGGTCCCAACTACACTTGGTGTAATAATAAAATAGGGAAAACTCGTATCTTAGAAAGATTGGATCGATGCTTACTTAATTGCATAGCAGTAAATCATCTGAAATTAGCTGTTGTTAATCATCTTGCTCGTATTGCTTCCGACCACTGTCCCATTATGTTAAGGATTTCTTCTCCACCTATTCTTCATAATTGTAATGTGAGATTTGAAGATACTTGACTTTCTTACCCGGCTTCTCATTCGGTGGTTTGGTTTGCTTGGAACAAACCTGCAGGAGGCAATGCAGATACTATTTTGAATCTTAAATTCAGAAGATCCTTAACAGCTCTTTTTTCTTCTGGAGTAAGGCTAAGCACAAAAATTTAACAGAATTGAAGAATAATTTAAAAAAAGGAGATTTTAGAGCTTCAAGAAGAAGAATCAAATTCTATAGTCTTTTCTGATCAGAATACTGAATTGCTGAGATCCAAGGTCCAAGAATTGAATGCAACACTTGGTCGGCTGTGTACATGGTGGAAATAGAGATCTAAATCTCGTTGGATTAAAGATGGAGATAGCAATTCGAAATACTTCCAAGCTTCAACTTCAGCTAGAAGAAACTTTAACTGGATCAATCAGTTGAAGAATAATGATGGATCAATAATTTCTAATCAGGAGGAGATCACAGAAGTATTTTTGAATTTTTTCTAAAACAAATGGTGTAGTAGATCCTGCTCAATGGACAATTGGCCTCCTTGTTCTAATGCCATTGATGATGCTGAATCTAGTTTGCTTGACCGTGATTTTACTAAAGAAGAATTGGAAATTGTGATTAAAAATCTGGGTTCTAACAAAGCACCGGGGGAGATGGTATTTCATATTCATTTATAAAAGCATATTAGTATATTATCCACAATGATATGTGGAATGCTATTAATAAATTCGTCAAGACAGGTTATATGAATATGGATTGGAAATATACTAATGTGGTTCTTATTCCTAAGGTAAATAATCCTATTTTACCTACCCATTTCAGACCAATTAGCCTTTGTAATTCAATTTACAAAATTGTGGCCATTTTGTTACTAAATAGAATGAGTAATCTATTTCCCAAGATGATTTCAGAAGTCTAATATGCTTTTGTCAGAGGTAGACTTATGTCAGAACAAATCCTTCTTTCTCAAGAACTTTTTCATAAATTCAGATTTTCCAAAGATAAAAAGGGATTTGTATCTATTAAAGTTGACATGGAACAGGCCTATGATAGCATGTGTTGGCCTACTCTCAAACAAGTGCTTCAATGGTTTGGCTTTCCAAAAAAATTTCAGATCTTATTTTGGAATGTATTATGAATCCAAAATTCTCTATCTTGATCAACGGAAAGTATTCTAATTGGATTGAGTCTAAATGTGGTTTTAGACAAGGATGTCCACTTTCACCATATCTCTTTATCATGTGCTCCCAACTTTTATCTGAAGAATTCTATAGAAATGGGAAAGATATTGGAATGAGAATTACTCCAAATGCTCCATTGATTTCTCATCTCATGTATGCAGACGACATAATCATCTTTTCAGATGCAAGTATGTTATGTTGGAAGACTATCTCTACTATATTGAAGAATTATTGCATGTGGACTAGACAAGTCATTAACTCAGGCAAGTCATCCATGCTTTTTAGTAAATCCATTTCTAAAAGTTCTATCGAAAAACTTTCTAGATTGTTGAACTTTAAAGTTAAGAAAGAACAAGATTTTCTTGGTACTAAGATTGCCTTAAGGAGGTTAAACAAATCAGATTTCAACTATCTGATAGACCAAGAAGTTTCCAAGTTGAACATGTGGGGAAACAAGTTCATTTCTCTTGCAGGGAAGATTGTTTTGTTAAATGCTTCTTTCCTTTCGTTACCTGTTTTTGTTTCTACCATATTTCTTGTCCCTTTGAGTGTTTTGAAAGTGATAGAGAAGATGTGCAGAAATTTTCTATGGAATAAAAGAGATGGGAGCTTCGGTATTCATTATGTTGCTTGGAATGTTTTGTGTAAACCAAGGAACAAAGGTGGTAGAGGGGCGCATTCGTTACTAGACATAATTGGACCATTAAGAGCCAAATTGGCTCTTAATTTTATTTCTAATCCTTCTTCTCTTTTGAATAAATCTCTATCTGCAAAGTATGGTAATGCTCTTTGGGAATATGGAAATTGTTATTCCTCTTCTTCTTGGAGAATTATTTTAAATGGAGCAAAATATCTATTCCATCTTTTAAGATGGAAGGTTTGCAATGGAAAAAAGGTGAATATTATGAAAGATATATGGCTTTTGGATAAAAGCCTGAATAAATGGCCTACTTTTACATCCAACATGGATCATGATTGTTGTAACCTTTCAACTCTTATCAATAACAGGGAATGGAATATTGATGAACTAAAGAAACACTTTGGTTTATAGCTTATCAATTTAATCAGACAAGTTCCGATCCACTATAATTCTGATGGTGATAGCTTGGAATTGATTTATAAATGCTCAGGTAAGACAATTGCTGCTCTTGCTTATGAAAAAATGGTAGAACATGAATTGGATATTCTAGACTGGAACTGGACAAAGAAGCTGAAACTTAGACCACTAGTTGATCTATTTTGGTGGTGAATTTGTAACAATACTTTAGCTTCTAATTGTCTTCTTCATCATATAGGTATAATTGTTGATAAAGAATGTCCAAGACGTTGTCAATCTATAAAAGACATGGAACATATTGCAGTTAGGTGCAAAATAATCAAAGAAATTTGTAATAAGTTGAATAAGTAGAATTTTTCTCTGCCTTCATTTAACTCTTTGGATGATTGTCTAAAAGCCTTAAGGAATTTTTCGGAGAAGAACCCTTTAATGGGAAATTTGTATTACTCGATGATTTTTTTCTGTTGGAAAAGCAGAAATAAAATTTCTCATGGTGGAATGAAGATACCTTCTCCTTCTTAGCTGCTAATGCTTTGGATTATGCATTTGGCTCATTTCGTGACAGTCTAGTTTGGATAACTGGGGAGCTAATCAGCACCTCTCAGTGCTGGAAATGAATGCTTGGCTTCCTCCACCTCCCGACTAGATCAAATGCAACGTTGATGCTGCTTTATCCAGTAATTATGTTGCCATTATTGGTGGTGTCTTCAGAGATGTATACGGAAGATTTTATGGAGCTTTTGGTTACAATATCAATCACTGGGACATAGCTCAAGTGGAAGTTCTCTCTATTCTATCATTGAGAAGGTATGTCCAAGATTGGATGCTTGATGCTAAAGGTATTATGATTGAAGGTGATAATCATAATGTTATCTTATTATTTCAAAGGGATTTTCACAATAAGACTATTTCTGAAGAATTTCTAAACCCAAAGGATTTAGATTTTCTTAAAGACTTAAAACAAGTAGTTTTTTCCTTTATTAGAAGAAATTGTAATAAGTTAGCCGATAAGTGTGCTAACCTTGCTATTAGCTCAGATTTCTTTTGGAAGGATCTGAATGATAGTAATATTCCTCCTCCATTTATTAATGTTTTGAAGGAAGAATTTATTGGTTCATAGTTTCTTTAATAAAATTTGCTCTGTGCATTTTCTCCAAAAAAAAAAAAAGTACTATAGATAAATCTAAAGGTTTTACTATTAAAAAATATTGTAAGTAGAAGGATTAAAGTACAAATTAACATTAGTCGATTATTTGATAAGAGATTATATATGTATATTTTCTGATAAAATCTCGATTTTACATGGTTATAAAGCTATTTGCATGGTATTAAATTAAATAATGTCTATATGATTGATAAAGAGAATCTAAATATGTGTAGTAAAGTGAATTGTCAAAAAACCACTACATATGAGGCTTGGTTATGGCATATGGTACTAGTTCATGCAAGCATGAGGACACTTAAGAAAATAACACCCTTTGACCTTGCTAGAAGAGAACCAAAATTATGATTAACTAAGAGCACATTTATGTTGCGTGTCAACTTGGGAAACTTGTTAAGTCCTCTTTCAATCAATAAGGGAGATTAACACCAATAGACCACTTAAGATATTACATATGGACCTATTTGACCTATGAACAACATAAGCTGAGGAGAAAAAAAATATGGTTTTTTTTTTGTTATAAATGATTATGCATAGTTTATTTAGGTTAAGATTTTGGCAAATAAGAGTTACTCATTTCAAGAGTTTGTGATATTCTCAATCTGGATTCAACAAAAATTAGGATGCACAATTACCATTGAGCAGAGTTAATGATAGGTTTGAATCCTTTTAGAAAGAAGTAGGGATTTCATACCCATGAATGCAAATGCAAGCATCCATTTGTAGGCGTCTTGCATGTTATATTTAGGTTAAAAAATAGGAGGAAACACTAGATTATTAAAACCACTCAATTTAGGGACTCACTCAGGAGTAGGACAGAGCTTAATAATAGAGCATGATAGATAAGGACAAATCACATTCTCCAGGAAATTATCTCATCCTAGATAAAATGTCCTCAAAAGTTTTCCTCTCAACTAGACAAATATTTATCCATCTAATCTAAAGTGAATACTTTCAAGATCATACTATTAAGGAGATGTCGACATACATTCCTCCCCTCAAAAATTTCCATCTCATATATAGTAGAAGACCACACTCATGTGGTACTCACCCTTATTGTTTCCCAAGGTGACCAAGATTGCTCAATCACCTTATATTAATAGCAATTGAATGACACTAACCCTAATTTTTTCATGATAGGGTGACTATTGACTATCATTCAACCTTAGCTAACACACTTCCTTTAGTTACTATCCATCTCGACATCAATGAATTATTTCTATAGGATGATAGGATAGATACATACAAAGATATTACCCCTATATCCTTCTAAACCCTATAAAATTGGGGGAGGGAGGAACAAAATGTGAGATCTTTTTTAAAAAATTCATAAGCTATGAAATTTAGTGGATGGGAAAGAAAACTAAAATCTTTGACCATAATTTCAATATTGCATTGCATCACTTCATTTATATAGCTTGAGTTCCATAGTGCATAACTTCTACTTTCACCATTCTTATATTTTTGGCTCAGATAATAAAGATTATTTCGAAATCCATATCCCTTTCAAGCTCATCTCCTCTTTTTAATCCTTACACTAAAAATTCATAAAATTCTTGTCACTGGCTATCTACCTATACGTAGCAAAATGTATAACCCTATATTATCCACTAAACCATATGAGAAAGAAAATATGGAAGCAGTGTGATGCCTTATTACCTATACAGTTATTCCATCTTTTCTCTTCCCTCTTTGAGATAGAATCAGACACCGAGTTTTACCATATGTTTTGGCCTCATTTTTGATTGAGGTCAATTCTTTAAATCAACCATCTAATCTCCACATACATATAATTGAACTCCACTCCAAACTTAAAATCCAATTCACAAGTGTGCTTTGGTATAATGATCAGATCAGTGACATCAAAATTATCACTTGACAGTAACTTTTGATTGTCAAATGATCATTTGATTTTTAGTGATATGATCATTTCAAAATTATTCATGGGTATGCAATCATGAACTCTCATAGTCACACTAAAAACCTAAAGTAAAATCAAATCTCAAATCCATCAGTTCATAATCACTAGTGTTTATCATTCAACACCTATTCAATCACTGATAATCATGAATGATTATCAATGATATGATTATTTAAAATCTAAAACTCTTTTAAATCATTGATTAAAACAAATCCATTAAATAACACTCAATGAAAACCCAAAGCTCTAAAATCCAATGCTCAAAACCAAACCCAAAATATCTTAGTCCATAAACCTATTTTAAGAAAATTTTTATTCACTTCAAAACCCAATTACATTATTTTGGATTAATGATCAGTCACTTACATATCACTTAAGCATATCTCTAGGGTCAACCACATTATTTTGGAAGTATTATAAGTCCTCTAATCCCTTAAACTTAAAGTACTTCCTAAGGCTGCAAACTTTCAAATATTTATAGCCTATACCACTAGACATTATATATTATAGAAATTTGATTTGAAAGCCTCCCCAAATCCATTGAGCATGATCATTATCATTAACATGTTGCTTTAAGATAACATTTAACCCTTACTGGACCTTGGTTGACCATGGTTGGCTATGATGCCTTCTAAACCCTAAACTTGAAACCCCAAAACCTCCTAAAACTAAATTTTCCTTAAACTTTGACATGGATCATTTAAACAAACTCTGAAAGAATTTCCATTATATCATAAATATGATTTAGAGTGCATGGAACTAAAATCTAACCCACGGTAAAACTTGGTCGACATAGTTAACCTAGGTTGACAAAAAGGTCATTTAAGCCTTTGAACTTACATTTCTTGCATGGAGACCTCACCAAACCTTGGGATATGTTCCAATAGGTTCCAAATGTAATTTGGAATGGCTTGGACACAACCCTAACTCATAATCAATCCTAGTTGACTAAGTCAACCCATGTTAACCATAATGTCCCTTAAGCACTTAAATATATAATTCAAGTCTAAAGCCCTCCCCACATATTGTGGGATCACTTCCATCAAGGTCAAAACATCTTTTAAAAATTTTTGGACCTAACCTTACCCTTGGTCAAACAAAATTTACCAAGTAAATCTAAGTTGATGAAATCAACCTAAACCTAAATCCATTTCAATTCCATTGACACAAGCTTAGCTAAATCAAATTAAACAAATGGGACTACACATTGGGTCCCTAGGGACAACCTCGATGAGTTCTAACCCTTTGGTCCACTTAGGCTAGCCATATGGCTTGACCCAAGTGACAAAAACCACTCCTCATTGAGCCAAATTCAAATTCAAGTTAAATTGACCCAAACCAACACTTGCATTGCATTGTCCTTAGCCATGTGTATCTACCAGGGTTGGCTCAGTTATGGGTTGACAAGAAGTCTATAAATCAACCTTTCTTGAACCACATTGTTCATCCTGATGTATTTAGGACCAATTGTCTCATTCTTTACACTTAAAAACCTTCAAAACACTTGCAGCCTAATTCTTAGCCCATGGGGTGGTCGAGGAGGCCGTAATATAACAAACTGACCATGTGACCCATAGTTTCAACCCAAGCTTGCTCATCATGTTCCCTCAAGCCATGGAAATCTATGGAAACAATTGTTAGACTCCATGTAATCAGCCCAACTCAACCCAATAGCCTGTAATGGTCATAATAGAGCCAATTTCTCAGCCTTATTTATTTGTAAATGCTTATAAATATTCAAAATTTCCTTGAAGGTGGTTTTGATATTTCATTTCAAAAAGCTCCTGAGGCTTCGTTTGGTATGGCTTTTGAATTGATTCCTAAAGTAGCTTTTTAGTACAAAATTAAAACATATATACTAGAAAGGTTCTTTAAGAAGTAGTAAGAAAGCCATCCCAAACAAAGCATGAGTGTCAGAGAGACCTTCCCCTAGATCCCCAACCCATATGGTGATTATTTCTAACAAGCTCTTATGACGCTCCTATGGTTGAGAGTTAAATTTTTATCTAGTGGACTTCAAGACTTACTGTATGATACAAGATTATTTCTTGAAGTCAGTCAAATATGACTGCACTAATTCTCAAACCAATTGAACTCTCCTTGAGTTATTCTTCTGATCCTAAGCTTAATATTAGGTAGGCCTGATCAATTATGAAAGAAATTTTCAAGTCAACAAGATCTGACCATTAGAGTGAATGTTCATAAAAGGGTGAAGCTCTCCAAGAAATTTCATCAAGATCCGTCCATTGAATCTCTCATATCTTGAAGAAATAGGCTCACGACTAAAAACATGAGTGGGAGGTTAAAGAAAAAATCAAAATCGTTGATTTCAATCAACATCTTTGATTAGATCCTACACAATTAAGGTTTTTGATCGAGTTTAAATTATGTCCACCCTATCTTGAATCAAATGGTCTCATTGAAAATGTGTTAAACTATTGGTGCTCTAATGATTACCTCACCAATTAGAGTGCGTTGCGTGTAGGGAGCCACTGACTATGCAATTCCTTTAAGTAAAATTACAAATAATAATATGAACTTAAAAAAATCATAACACCTTACACAATTTGCCAAATAGGGTATTTTTAGGATCTATTGATTTATCTTGTACAGATCTACAAAAGCCATATATATACACCTTAATTCTTGATTTGTTAAAAGTAATTTTAGAAATACTCTCAGGGGTATTTCCAAAATTATTCATTGAATAAAGTCACCGTGAGGTGAAATTTATAGAGAAGGTTCTTGGATATGTATTATATATGCCCAAAATTTTTCATGACAATTTAAAACCTTTAAGGGCTTAAATTAAGAACCCTAAGTTCATAGGTCATTAAATGACCTATGTGTTGAGTCTAGTGAATAGGTTGTTAGACCTAAGTTAATGTCCCAAGGCTACCAAGATGGGGGGGGGGTGAATTGGTAGTTTATAAAAATGAACCCTCTTTAAAAAGGTGTTGAGCCGAAATGAAAATTTTTTATTAAATTTTTATAGAAAAAGTTTTTCAACCACAGAGTTTTTAAACAAAAGTAAAATGCGGAAAATAAAAAGCAGTAAAGTAAATGACACAAGATTTATAGTGGTTCGGTCTAAACCAGACCTACATCCACTCCCCAGAGGCACCCTCTGATTATTGAACTAATACCAATAGTGACTCTCCTTTTGCACCCACAGCAAGGCAGAGAAGCCTTTACAAACACTCTTTTCACCACTACCCGGTGCGGCAGAGAACCGTCATTCTTTTACACAATCCCCAGTGTTGGCAGAGAACCTTCCGTCCTTTCACACTCTCCTAGTGTGGGCAGAGAACCCTTCCTCCTTTCACACTCTCCTAGTGTGGGCAGAGAACCCTTCGGCTGTTCACACTCTCCAAGTGTAAGCAGCGAACCCTTCGGTTGTTCACACTCTCCAAGTGTAGGCAGCGAACCCTTCGGCTATTCACACTCTCCAAGTGTTGGCAGTGAACCGGATCTCCTTGACAGATCTTCTCATAAGAAATCTAGAAGGAAGAAAGAAAAGAGTGAAGTAATCCCAATTCACAAGTAGAGATTTTACTTTAACTAGTGAAGCATTCACGTCCAGTGGTAGGGATATCTCCTTTAATTGCTCCTCTCACAGTCTTCCTTGTTTTCTCTAATAGGGCACAAGATCAAATACAAAGAATTTGGGTGTTGCAAGTCATATTTGAATAATTTTACAAAAAGACAAAAAAACATCCAAAACTTGGCAAAGGTTTTCAATTCTGTACGTAGTGGAATCGTCCCGTAAGATCCGTGGATCGTCCTGGAGCGATATTACTTAAAAGCCTTGAACGAGACCTGCTTGTTAATGTGTACGAAATGTTTTCGTCAAGGATGATCGTCCCGTAACGAACAGCAAGTTCAATCTGCTATGAACGGTTATCAACAGTCGGTTACAAAACTGCAATAATGAATATTAGAAAACGTGCTACGTCGGTTTATTTATCGTTGGACAATATGTCGTCGGGAGAATATTACAGAGACACAATCGTCCCTGACGTATTAATTTGTTTGGACGAATTTCTTACAGAGAGACAAATCATCCTGGACGATATTATTGGTTGGAGAATTTCCAGGAGAAATCCGGTCCGGACGAATAGGACTTAAATTTTTTTCTAACCAGTTCCTATTCGTTTCATGTGATTATAAAAGAAATAACTGTCCTGAGTTTCTCGCCGTACGAACTGATATCGTCCGTACGATCACTATAATTTAATTGATTCTTACAGTGTGTGTGTGTGTTTTATTTACTCAATTACAATACTCCTCGTCAATTAAAATGATATTTTAAAGCTTGAAAAACTACAAGCATTTCTTGCTAATTTGATTTGAAACTTCGTGTTTGAGTGTTGATTCACATGAAAAGTTGTACCCACAGGCAAGTAAAATTCTAAATTGTTAGGGAGATAACTACACATTTGACAAAAATATTTGAATCATCAATAACTACAGTTGCAAAATGTAAAACATGCAATAGCACTATTTTTAACCACTATTGTGTCTAAGGGGTTCTCATATATGATCATAAGGAATTGGGTAGTTTTATGCTTTGGTGTGTTTTATTAAGCCTTACTAAGGGTTAGTAATGCGAAAATGATTAAACTTCTTTTTTTTTTTTTTTTGAAACATGCATATAGTACTTAAATAAAAAGAAGCTATTACAAACTAGTACCTTGGCAATCCTTTCAAAGAGGAAGGAAGCCTTTATTAGAAGAAATTTAAGCATAGAAAAAAATTCAAAAAAAAAAAAGAGACTATCATAATGAAAATAAGATCCTCTACTTATCATTTTAAACCAACTGGGTGGATGGGATACCAAAGATTAAACAACAACCAAAAAGCTTGATTAGTATCCCAAAATTTCTGATTAGGTAAAAAATAAAAAATAGAGAGATGCTTATGTTCCACTAATCTAGCTTCCCTTTCCAAATTCCAATTTATGCTCAAATTAAAACTAGAAAACATAAAAGAACTAAACAAATAACATAAAAAAAAAAACCAAATACAACCACTAAGCTGTAAACTTTCATGTTCTCATCTTCACTAATTATGTTATTCTCAATCTTCAACTTCTTTGCCCAATCCACGAGGCAACCTCGGAACCTTTTTAATGTAATTATAACCATATCAAGAGGCAAATGATGAAGTGGATCTAACATTATCACCAAGAATACCCAACTTCCTTCCTCTTAGGCTTCCCTTGATCGGACTAAATACATTCAAATCTTTATTGAATTTTTTCTTCAAATTTCTTGATTTGGAAGGAATAAAAAATTTTCCATCCTCAATCACGGTTTCATTACTTTTCACGTTGAATTCCTTAGCCAAAGGAGTGATAGAACTTTGCAATCCATCCAATACTTTCATGTCCTTCTCCTGCTCTTTGCACTTCAAATAATTAACCAGATTAATTTCTTCATTAATAGAATTTGAATCTTTGTTTTTAGCGTTCTCAAAACCAATAACCTCTATTTTTTTACCTCAACTTGTTCCAGAATGGTAGAACAATCATGCAATTCTTCTGCCATTCCATCAAACTCAGCACTTTGATCAATTTCACCCTCTTCTAGTTGTTCCGGTTCAACACTCACCAAACTAGAATCTATAATTTTATCTTCTATTAGTGAGACTTGAAAAACTGGATCTAACCTGTTATGAACCAGAACAACTAGAAGAGGGTAACTTAGAGTTTAGATTAATTCGTACACATGATCTAGCAAATTCATGCCTTCCCCATTTGAACATTTTCCCATCCAACAACAAGGGATCTCCTATCTTTGAGACAATTTTAATGACATTAGTCTCATCCCAACAATGTAGAGGCAAATGAGGTAAACAAATCCAAATAGGAGATGATAGCCCTTTCAATGAAGTAGGGGGAAAATTGAGGTGTACATTTATCCATTCCTATAATGTGCCCTCCCATATACCATGGACCTCAATTCAATACCTCTACCATTATCTTATGAAAATGAAATGAACACAAAATCCATTAAACTCCCTACGAGGTAATATGAAACTTCCCAAATTTATTCCATTGACGCCTTAATTCAATGCTACAAAGAGAAAATGGGATTCCTTTCCCAAACACCTTCACCATAAGAGATTTTTGAAGCAATTTAAAATTTTTGACAACCTTATTCAAGTCAAGTTTTACAACATTTGAGTCAGCATTTTCTTCCAACTCTGGATGAATTGGATTAGCTACTATATGCTGATTCTTAGACTAAACATTTACTTAATTTAAATTCTCACATTTCAGTAAGATATCTTGATCAACTACTAATTGATTCCCAACACCAGAAATCAATCCTTCAGCTTCCTTAGTTTTCATCAAATTCAAATTTAAAAGCTCCACATTTTTTGCCTCAACACAAGGTAAATTTGAAAATATTTTTACCTTAAATTTACAACCAATGGAGGATGAAGCCTCCAAGTCATTAGCCGCACCAGCCGTCCAATTCTTCAATGGGGAGGAAGGAATTGCCAGAATCTTTTTTCTCAAATTTTCCAAAGTTTCTTTGCCTTTGCCAAGCACCGGAACCACCATTTGATTAGGAAGAGGCTGAACTTCAGTGATAACCAAAGGTCTTTGTTTGATCACCAATTCCTAGTTCCAAGCATTACTACGTTTGGTTCTGCCATGATTAGAATCAAAGGGAGACCTGGTAGAATTGAATTTTGAGGTATTCCGGTCTTCCGGAGATGATGACTGGCGACCCTCTACCATCCTTCAATTGGAACCAGAAGATCAGGATTTGAAAATTTGTAAATTATCAACTTCTTTTCTCTAGAATTTGGGAGTCTCTCTCTAGAATTCGGGAGTCTCTCTCTCTCTATTCATTTTATTTTATTACTACCCTATCTCATGAGTAGATTATTCAACTTAAATCTCCTATTGTATAGGTGTATTTGTATTAGGGGATTAATTATGAAGCCTAAGGAGACTTTGGTTAATCTAATTTGTCGGTTTGAAGAATAGATTGAGATGAACATATGTTTCAAATTTTATTATATTTGGAGTTCATTTGGTCTGTCAATTAGTGAACTCAAGTTTAACATATACAATTGACATAAGATTTTCCTTAATTCATATTTAATTCAAATAAAATCCTAAAAATATATTCTAAAGTGTTACTTTCTCAAAATTAAATGCTAAAAAAAGAAAAATTAAACGTCCCTTGAAATTCTTTAAAAAAAAGTAAGTTAAAAACCATGAAAATTAATTTATTAAATAATTACAATAATTACAAATACAAAATAATTTCAAAAAAAAGTACTCATCCTTAGGAGTCACCAATAATATTTTGGGAAGAATTTAAGATATTTGAAATTGGTTTGGTATGAAAGCAAAAATCCCCTTAATTAAATAATTAATTAATTCATTCAAATGTGTTGAACTTGTAAAAGCCAAAACTAATTTTAGAGTAATCGAAATTACACTAACTTAAAAGCATTGGACTTATCATTAGGTCTAGTATTTTTGAGAAATATAAAATTTTAAGAAGTCAATGTAAATTAAAAGTTAAAATTTGGTTAAATATAATTAATTAAGTAATTGAATAAATATGAAAATTTAATGAATCATTAAAAATTCTTTAAATGACTAACTCAATGAATTAAATTAGATGAACAATAGTAATGAATAATCACATACCTATTATGTTAATAAAATTTATAGGATGGAAATCTCGAGCTGCAGGTCTACATGTCCTAAGGATGCTTTGGTGCTCATTACCTTTATGATAATGCCATAAATAAATTAATTGGATCGTGTTAAATTATAAATCTTATAAATTAATAATTAATGAATTGAATTAATTAAAAACCTTCAACCAAAAATCAAACTTAAATAAATAGATAATTTCTTGTAACCTTGGTTCGCAAGGCTATTAGCTTAGTCCCAAGGAGGGTAAAATAAACCTCATAACTTTGGTTCAGCAAAGTTAGTTTCTATTTAATTTAAAAACCATTGAAACATTAGTAATAAAACACTTAAAAAATTAAAGCTTTCATACCCTTGTGCATGAATCTTTATGGGGGCTTTGGAGTGCACTTTTAAATAGTTAAAATGTTTTAAGGCTTTATCTCACCTAAATAAAGCTTAGGTTTTTTTTGATATATAAAAATAACAAAAACCACATAATATATGTAGGTATATGTGTCAAATTCAGTAATAACGTCATAGAGGAGAGTGTTGAACCCATGAGAAAGTATGCTTTTTAGCAATCAACAACTACAGTTTACTATAATTACAAATTATTTTTATGAAATTAAAGTCTTGGCTGTAGAGATTCAATCAATGGGTAAAAATAATAAAAATAATGGGTATAATATTTAAACTAATTGTTTTGGATTGAAGAATGTAAATTTCATATATTTCATAATGAAACTCTTATTTATAAATGTGATTTAGAGCATATACATCCCTATATATCTATCGAGCTTGTATGGGTGAAAATGATATATGTTAACCACTTACATTTAATCATATTCTTAAGAATATGGCATATTTTATATCTTATGAATTGGTATGCAAACATATTAATTCGATATTCATGATTATTCTTGTATTCCTTTGTTGAGGCTACATATTAAACTATGTTTTAACTACATATATGGCCACTATGTGCATTAAATAAAAAAGTAAGAAAATATTATAAACATTATTTAATAATAGTTAGACATGGAAGAAAAGATAAGCAAAATCATTTTCATTAAAATTATGGAATAAAAAAATACAAGAGAATGATATCATCTGGAAGGATCAATGTATCTCCTCCACACTCCTTCCTTAACGTACAAAGTTGCTTAAACAAACACTGAAAAAAAATTCTAATGATTGTATCTAGCACTTCTCTAGTCTCGCTTAGAATTGACTCTAAGAGAAATATAAACAAGTACTCTAAAATGTATTAAAACTAGACAAGTGATTGATCTCCCTCACAAGCATAACATCACTACTATTTATAGGATAATACAAAAATAGCAAGTAGTGTTTTAGTGCTTGAAAGAGTGGCACCATGGTGCCCTTAAAATAAATTAATTATTTGGCACTAGAACTTCTCCACTGTCATGATGCTTACCAGTGTGGAATGGTTACTTAGTGAATAGCACATTGTTTCACTAACAGACCGTGTCCCTTGAAAGTTACAATTGCTTTTCCACAACACTGATAAATTTCAGATGATGTGATGCTTAATGGCAGATTCGCACCTAGATATAATAAATTGTACCATTATGGCTCTTAAAGCCATAGTACACATAACTTCCAAGCTAACCATTTTGACATTGCGCTACCTGAATACAGTGAACACGATGCTGCCAGGATTACCATTTTGACATTGTGAAACTTAGAGATAGGAACACAACACTGCCATGCACAAGTGTAGTGCCTTGATGGTGTGGAAGAAGGCACTGGTCCTGGAATTGTCTGAAACTGTGACCTTGTACTATACTTTAGATTTTCTATAATTCTTGAGTTTTTCCTACACATAAATTTATACTGGTAAGAACTCATATAAAATATAACATAATTTAAACATATAAAATTCTCCCAAACTTATACTCTTGCTTGTCCTCAAGAAATTAAAAATTATGCTATTATGCTTAATTAAATACTTAAAGAAAAATGATAATTCAATAATAATAAAATATAGGATAATACATCAAAGTTTAGAAGTATTGAAATTGAACAAAGTTATAATTCTAGTTTGAAAATTTATAATAATTATCTTTATCAGTCATTCTTATTGCTTAATTTTTTTTAAGGAATACAAATTTTGCATTAAAATTAAAAAAAAACAACCTAACACAAACTAAAAAGAAGAAACTAATGGTTCCTTTATCAACATGAAAAAGGAACCTTATTGAAAGCATATTTGTTAAAGTAAACTTATTATAATTGAAATGAGACCCACTAATTCTTATTTTAAAACCCTTGAGATGCAGGGGATACCAAAGTTTTAAACAACCCAAGAGTTGATTAGTATCCCAGAGTTCTCAACCGGTTAAAGAATCGGACTTAGTAACAATCCCATAAGCAATTAGAATAGGTTTAAAAAACAAATAGCAAACTAAAGGAAAAAAGAAGTAACAAAAGCTAAAAAGGAAAAAACAATATATCAATCACATCCAAAAAACAACCTAAGAATATCACTGATAGATATTTCAAATGCAATTTCCATCATCCAAAGTTGCATTCCAAAGCTAGTGTAATGTCAAAGACTTTGAAAAATTGCTCCTTCTTCAAGTATCTTTCCACTTTATTGATAGCAAAGATAAAACAAGATTGCATATTAACAGGATAAAAGAGAATAACCTCTAATATCGTTCTTCATTTTGAGTTCAGCCAACCTTCTTCTAGGCAGATCTTTCACCGGTCCTAAGGTTTGAAGTTCTTTGAACAATACGTGTTTAGATCCAGAAGAACCACTTATCTTAGTAGAGAGAGTTTTTCCCTTCTTAAAAATAGTTTTTTTAAAATTCAAACTGATCTTAGAAGGAGGAGAAATATCTCTCATACCATAAAAATTCTCTTCCATTTCAGATAATTTTGCTGAGTTAGTAGATGGAGACTCCGCCACTAAGTCATTTAAAGTAGGAATAACAACCAATTCAGTTTCAAAATTAGTAGCATCTTTATCTTCCTCCTGAACATTCAAAATTTTGAATTCAAAATCAGATTTGAAAGCTCCCAACAAATCACTAACAGATCAGCTTTATTACAAACAGCTCCCTTATCATCATCAACTTTTTTAGCATATTTGAATTCAGAATTTAAATTAAAAATTAATCCATTTTCTAATTCATGAGCTCCCATTAGACCAGCATCCAAAATAGGTATATTACTAGCAGCTCCCAATGGATCAGCACATAAATCGGAATTCAAATTCTGGACGGGAACTTGCTGATTCACAGAAATAGCTGCAGCCTCACATGGATCATTCACCAAACCAGTAGCAGTATTAACAAAATTATCTACAGCAGCCAAAGCTTGGGAAGAATTGAATTCAAAATTTGAATTCTTAGCTACAAGCTATTCATCACACAAAATCAAATCATGGCTAACTGCATCTTCACCTCCTTCCTTAATTTTAGCATATTCTATTGTTTGACAATTAATTTCTGCAAAATTCAATGGGCCGGTCACCAACTCTTGAACATTAGCATTTCGATCTGCCAAAGGTTCAACTATAACTTTTGATTTAGCAATAACAACTTCTTCACCTCCTTCCACAAATTCTGCATTTTTGAAAGTATTGAAAACAACATTTGATTTTTCCTTGGCTGAAAAAACCTTGGAATTAAGTAGTTTTTTTCACAGAATTTTTCCTATTATTGTTTTTGAACTTCACATGCATCCAAGGTCTATAAGGATTATCAGTCTGAATTGAGCTGGCAGGAACATCTTTAACATTAAGACATACGGAATCAAAATGTCCAATTCTCCCACATTTGAAACAAATTTATGATAGATTTTCATATTCAAACTTTTGAAAAAATCTACCATGCAAACCTTCAACCCAAATACCAGATGGGAGTTTAGAATTCAAATTAACCCAAATGTAGGATATAGCAAATTCTCTTCTTCCCCATCTAAACATGTTACCATCCAACAATAAAGGAGTCCCAATTATAGAAATAATTCTAGTGATATTAGATTCATCCCAACAATGTAGAGGTAAGTGAGGAAGACAAACCCAAATCGGAGAAGAAACTCCATCCAAGGAATTAGGAGAGAAGTTAGGAGACCACTTGTCTAATCCTACAACGAAGCCCGCTACAAACCATGGACCTCCATTAAATACTTCTTCCATGGCTTCATGAGACTTAAAGGAACATAGTAGCCAATCTAGACCAAGCAAGGTTATATGAAACCCTCCATATTTCATCCATTGCTTCCTCAATTCAATAGCACATTTTGAAAAAGGTAAATTTTTCCCAAGAATTTTCACAACCAACGATTTGCTCAAAACTTGAATATTGGATTTTTCCTTATCCACGTCAAGTTTAACAATATTTGCATCTTCAATCTCATCATGAATTTTACTCAAATTAATTATAATGTGTGGTTTTTTTATCCACACATTAGAATTATCCAATCTAGATGAAATTATTGTATTTTTGATATTGACATTACCATTGTCAATACCCTTATCATTCTTCAATATATCAATAAAACTGCTCCTTGAATAAGAAGCCTCCTTGTCATTTGCTCTAGAGATAATAACCGATAAAGGTGATTTTATTATCTTGTCCAAAACCGAATTTACCTCTTTCCCTTTACCTAACTCCGGCAAAGGCTTATGCTTAGCAATCAAACCTCCCTCTTTGATAACAAGAGGAGATTCAAAAACCCGAAGATTATGAGGGGAGATGCATTTGAAGGAGAATCTACCTTTTGAATCCAACATAATTGGACTCATGGTAGAAAGAAAAGATTTGGTGATCCAGTCATCCATGGATGACCGGCCACCTTCTTCCATCTCCAACTTTGGCACCCGAAATCTTCAAATGCTCCTTCAAAATCCTCCTAATTTTGTGGAGCTTCTCTCTCTTCACCCTTCACCCGATATTACCCGCTCTTTGAATTTGTTTTATATGAGGAAGGATATTCAATTGGTGATTTCTTATTATTTAATTGGAAGTTAGTTTTTGTGAATATAATAATTGAATATTAAAATTTTAATTGAATAATATATATTAAAAATTTAGATGTGTTTGTAGTTAAAATCAAAATTTCATTAGTTTCACCATTATTTGTATTAGTTTTCCCATCTTGTCCTTTGTAAATTTTAGTAGAAGATTGTAGATTCTAAACTTTTAACTAATACCAAATTTTGAAGTTATTCTTTTTTTAATTCATTCATTTTCTTTTTAAAACTCTTTCAAGTTCATTATCTTTTTTATTTTTGGAGTACATAGCTAATGATTTTTAATGTCAATTTTTCCTATCATCTTTTTACAATCTTAATGATATTATTATAAAGATTTAATAAGTTAACTAATTAAAATTTGGTTTTCTTTATAACTTTTAATTTAATCTACTCATATATATTCATTAACCTTAATTATTTATCTTTAATTCAAACATCAATGTATAAGTAGATAACTTATAAATTCTAGTTAAGTTAATAACTTAAATGATCTAAGTTAGTTAATTTTTACTTTTTCTAAAACTACGAAGTATAAAGAAATGTTCATTTAAACTATGATCTATGGTTTTCTTATTATCCTAAATTTACATTATTTTTAATTTAAAATTTTTATTAAGGTTAGTTAAATAATTAGAATGCAAACATAATAATGAATAATAATGTAAAAAATTAAGTATAAGGGGAATTTAATATATTGTAAATAACGACACAAACAAACATAAAAAGAACTTATTTTTGTATGGTTGATAGACATACATAAAATATGTGATGTAAAATAATAACACAAGTACATGATAATTAGTGCTTTAAGTCTCCAGCCAGACTATGCCAATTATTTCATTTCGAGGTGAACTAATTTAGTCATATTTCATAATCAATCAATGTCCCTACCTAAATAAGGTTTCAAATTTTTTCCATTCACTTTAAAAATATGTAAACTTTTCTTATCTTTAATTTACATAGTTGCATAAGGAAATGTTCTTACGATAGTGAATGATCCTGGCTATATGGATTTAAATTTTCCTTGGAATAACTTAAGTATAAAATTATTAAGTAAAACAACATGTCCAAGAGTTAATTCTTCCTTAAGAAACTTTTTGTTATGCTATTTTTAACTTTATCTTTATTTGCATAAGTTTCATTTTTTATTCCTTCAAATTCATTCAAGTACATCAATCTTTTCTCTTTTATAATTTTGAAATTTTAATTAAATTCTTTAATCGCCAAAATGCTTTGTGTTCTAATTCTACATTAAAGTGGTAAGCCTTTCCAAAAATTAATTTATAGGGAGATATACCAATAGTAGCTTTATAAGCTGTTATATTGGTCCATAATGTATCATCTTACTTAATCGGCCAATATTTTTTATTTTAATTAACCATTTTTTCTAGGATTCACTTAATCTTTCTATTGCTAATCTTAGCCAGACCACTAATTTAGGGATGTTAAGAAATTGCTACACTATGATAAATCCCATCATTGATTAAAACTGACATCCTAAATCTAGCGTAAATATTATTCTTAAGAAACTTGACCGCATTTTGACCATCAATTTTAGAATTTGCCACACATTCAATCCACTTTGAAAGATAATCTACAACAATAAGAATATATTGATTTCCATAGGATGGAACAAAAGGTCCCATAAAATTTAATCCTAAAACAACAAATATTTATATTTCCATAATATTGTTCAAAGGAATTTTATTTGTTTTAGAAAAATTTCATACTCATAGGATTTGATTACATTTCTTAAAATATTGATTTACATCCTTAAATAGAGCTTGCCAAAAAATTACTGATTAGAGGATTTTAAAAACAATTCAAAATCCTTCGAAATGTCCCCCATAAAGATAATCATGATGCTCTAATGATTTATTCTATTTCTTCTTTAGGAGCACATCTTCTAATAGTTTTATTGTTACAATTAAGGTTCATCCCAAAAAGTAAAATTGGTATGATGCAAGAACAACCTCTTTCAACAAGGATTTAAATCATAAGGAATTATACCTCTAATAATGAAATTAACATTGTTAGCATATCACCATATTTAGATTAATAGAAAATATTTTTTCATATTGAAACTTTTCATTAATCCCATCTTCATTTAATGTAAACACTTCAATAAAAAGTATAGAAAGATGATCGGCAATTTAATTTTTTGTGCCATATTTTTCAAAAATTCTACATCAATTTCTTGTAATAGAAGAATCCATCTAACCAATCTAGGTTTAGTGTCTTTATTTGTCTAAAAATATTTGATAGCAATATTATTTGTATAAATAATTACTTTGGTTTTAATCAAGTATGATCTAAATTTATGAAAAAACAAAAATAATTACTAACAATTCTTTTTTTTGTTGATATATAATTACATTGTGTAGAATTAAAAGTTTTGCAAGCATAAAAAATGACATGAAATTTATTATCTTACTTTTATCTTAGAACATCACCCGCAACAACTTTACTAGCATCACACATCACTTTAAAAGATAGAAACCAATCAGGAGCAATAATCTCTAGAGTAGTAATCAAGGTTTATGTTTATGTATTGGAAGCATCAAGAATAGTAAAATTAAATATGAAAGGAACATCCTTTTCCAATAGTTGACATAATGGTTTAAACATTTTAGAGAAGTGTTTAATAAGTCTTCTATAAGATCTTACATGACCTAAGAGAATTATAATGCCTTTAACATAATTGGGAGGGGGTAGTATTTATATCCCTTGAGGTTTGCAAAGTCTATTTCCAATCCTTTCTTAGTAATTTTATGCCCAATGAAAATGCCTTCAATTACCATAAATCAACACTTCTCCTAATTTAACACAAAATTTGATTCTTCTCTTTTTTGTTAAAAAAAAAAAATTATCTGCTCAAGACAATAATTAAATTTAGTAACAAATAATGAGAAATCATTGATGGGAATTTTAAAACCATACTTAATTAAATTTAAAAATATAGACATTATAAATCTTTGAAAAATAGTAGGAGCATTGCACAAACCATAAGGCATTCTCCTAAAAGCAAAAAGGTTCCATAAGTACTAAAGAAAGTAGCTTTATCTTGATCTTCCCATGCAAAAAGAATATAATGATATTATGAATATCCATCTAGAAAATAATAAAGTGATCTTTTCTAGTGTCTTTTTTTAATCCCTATAATCTATACAAATCCTCTATGTTAGAAAAATTCTAATGGGTATAAGTTTATTATTTTCATTTGATATAATAGTTAATCCTCCATTTTTAGGAATACAATGAAATGGACTAACCCAAGAATTATCATAAATAGTATAAATAATCCCATCATTCATCCATTTAAGAATATTTTTTTAACAATATATTTCATGGAAAGGTTAAGTGTTATTTAAGGGTTAGCTTTTACTACTAAATAAGCCTCCATTAAAATTCTATGCATGCAAATTGAAGGACAAATCCTCTTAATGTCAGCAATTGTCCACCCAAAAGCTCTTTTAAAATTACTCAACACCCTAATAAATTTTCTTTCTTGATATGCTCTAAATTTACTGAAATAATTACAGGATGAGTAAAGTTATTACCCAAAAAAAATATACTTGAGATGAAAAGGTATAGTCCTAAGCTCTAAGTTAGGGGTCTCTTTAATGTATGGTTTTCAAGTTCTCTCAAAAAAGAGGTTTCTAATAATATAAAATTTCCATTAATTAAACTTTCATTCCTCACTACAAATTCTCTTAACATTTCTTTATTATCTTTAACTTTTTCCTCTTCTAATAATTCTTCTTATAACAACTCTTCCTATAAATTCTCTTTTACCAAATCAATCCACCCTAAAGCAATTTTGTTTTTCTCTTGAGGGAATTTGATAGATTTAAGTACATCAATTTTAACTTATTAATCTTGAAACCTCATAGTCATTTCTCCTTTTGTATATCAGTCATGGCTTTATAAATGGCTAAGAAAAATCCTCCTAAAATTAGAGTTAATTTCATATCTATTTCCATGTCAATAATAATAAATCTAACAGGGAAAATGAATTTAGCAACTTTAATCAGCACTTATTCTTTTATGCCTCTTGGGTAAGTCCTCTTGGGTAAGTAAAAGATCTATCAACTATCTAAAAAGTAATAAAAGCAACTTGAGTCTCACCTATATCTATTGTTTTTAAAATAGAAAATCTGCATGAGGTTGATATTAGATCTTAAATTTCATAAAGCTCTCCTACATAATTATTGACCAATAGTTAAAAGACTTGTAAGGCTCCGAGGAGTTTTATTTTTTTCAAGACGTTTCTTTTGAATTATAGCACTACACTTTGAAGTTAATACCACAAGTTCAAATTCCCCAATCTTCCTTAGATTGTCTAAGATATTATTCATAAAATTATCATATGTGGCATCCATTCAAAAGCTTTAGGATATGTATATTAGTTGTTAGTTTTTTAAACACTACTAAGAATTTTGAGAACTACTTGTCAATATTTTGTTTGATCAATCTCTGAGAAAAAGGTGGTGGTGGTCTTTCTACAACCCTCATAATTACTTGTTCATGTTATTTTATAAGTTCAAGTTATTATATTGAAGATTTATTTTCTACTTGCTCCACTTCATTATCATCCCTCTGAGGAAAATCTCTATCTTTGTAAGAAACTCCTAAATATTTTCCACTTCTAAGTTGGATATTAATATATTATTCTTTCATTTTTTTATAATTAATCAACCTAGCAAGTTGCCCTATTTGATCCACAAAATATTTAAGAGTAGAAGATTAATTTTGTACTTGGATTTCTAGTTGTAGATTAATATTTTGCAAGGGTACTTTCTATTTCCTATCATGATAGAGTTGTTTAAAATTTGAGGGGTAATGCTACAACGCTATGTGGTACAATGTAACAACACTAAGATTTTTAGAATTTCTATTGAAATTATTATATACATATGTCCTAGTTTTAATTTTCAATTTATCCAATTTTTTAGAAATTTTTATAAATTTAGTAATCAAGATTGACAAAGCATTAAATTCATAAATTATTGTTGCTTTCTTAGGATTTTCCCTATCAGCATGCCACTGGAAATTATTAGTTGTTTTTTTTCTATTAATTCATATGATTCCTCAAATGGCTTAGGGTATAATGATCATCCAACTGAAGCATTAATTATATCTCTAAGTGATTCTACTAATTCATTATAAAATATTTGAATAATCAACCAATTAGGTAAAGCATGGTGAGGGCATTTTCTTAGTATTTTCTTATATCCATCCCAAATCTTATAAATGGATTTTCCTTCAAACTGAGTAAAATAAGTTATAACATTTCTATGTTTGGAAAATTTAAAGGTTTTAAATACTTACCAAGAAACTTATGAGCCAACTCATTTCTATTAGTTATGGACCCCGGGGGTAAAGAATTCAACCGCATCTTATTTATAAATGTGAATTCAAAACATATACATTGCTAGATCTCTATTGATCTTGCTGGGGTCAAAATCATATATAATGACTTCCTATAGTTATATCATCTCCTTAAATAGCTAACTAGATATATAAATATACTAATTCAATACTCTTCGTTGTTCTTACATTCCTCGATCGAGGCCATACATCACACTAGTTTTCAACTACACTTATGGCCACTATTGTATTAAATAAAGAACAAGAGAATATTGAAAAAATCATTTAAGTTTATATGAAAAGAATCTTCATTAGTATTTAATATATTTTCTTCATCATCAATCCAAATTTAGAGAATTAGACAAACATGGAGGAAATGATAAGCAAATTATTTTTTATTGAAATCATAGAAGGAAAAAAAAATAAGAAAGTGATTTCATCATGAAGGATCAATATATCTTCTCTACACTCCTTCATCCTTAACATACATTGTTTCTCAAACAAATACTGACTAAACACTCTAATGATTGTATCTAGCACTTCTCTAGTTTTCCTTAGAATTAACTCTAAGAGAAATATAAGGAAATACTATGAAATATACTAAAATTAGACAGGTGATTGACCTCCCTCATAAATAAAACATCACTACTATTTATAAGATATTTTAAAAATAAAAGGTGAAACTATGACACTTAAAAAAGTGGCATCACAATGCCCTTAAAATGAATTAATTCTTTAGCACTAGAACTTCTGCGCGCACTGCCATGACACTTATCGATGTTGAACAATTGCTTAGTGATTAGTCATGTTACATCACTGGCATATCATGTCCCTTGGAAGTTACTTGTTATGTCATGGCATTGATGATTATTGAAGGCTGAGGCATTGCATGGTAGATTTGGCACCAATGTGTGATAAATTGTGCTTATGCGGTGCTTAAATTAAGTGAACATGGTGTTTCCATGTCCAATAGTGGCACCTTGATGGCGTGTAAGATGGTGATGTCAAGTGGAATTATCGGATGTCGCAGTACTATACTCTTCTTTCAAATTTTTATCATTTTCAATTTTTCCTGTACATAAATAATTAAAATATTATATTTAAATTGATAAACAAAAAATTTAATATAATTTACACTTATTAACTCCTCTTAGGAAGACAAAGATGTATAAGATTGGAAAGCTTAAGAACTAAAATATCTAATAAAAAAGTAAGGAATCTATGCAACTTATCTATCATGGTTTTTTACGATTGGTTAAATTCCAAATATGAGCTTAGGACTTGATAATCAATGACTCTAAGAACTTATAAGTTATTGAGAAATATGTTATAAAAGTTCAATTTATGGGTGTTAGAGCACTTCAACTACAATAGCACATCAAGAGGGTGCATGAATTAGTGTTCTAAAATTTTTATTCTTTAAAAATTCTTTTTGAAACACTTAATACAAAATTATAAACTTATGTTCCAAAATAGAACTTGAATTTGTAAAGCTAATCAAATGAAAAATTAAATGCATTTATTTTTCTTCATTTTTTGAATTTGTACAATTTTTTTTTTGAAGAAATGCAAATTGCATTAAAAAAAACTATTATAAGCTAGAAACGTTAGTTAGTATCCCAGATTTCCCAATCAGGTAAAAAGTGAAAACTAGGAAGGGTCCCAAATTCCATTAATCTAATTCCATAATGTAAATAAAAAACTAAATTGATCTCCTAATAATCAAGTGGTCGTATAGCCACCTCCATACAAGGACCACACATAATGATACTCATCATCAAATTAAACAAGAACTACACAACTTCTAAAGCTCGTTTACGTGATGCCTCCACATTCTTCAATCCTTCAATAAACAAGCATTGAACATCAAAGAACAAAGCACTACCAACCATTAGCTTATCGGGGACAAGATTCCACTTCCTTCCATCATTATAACATACAAGAAGGCCCAAACTATCTTCCATGGATGCTCCAATCAAAGGCAGCCAAATAATTGCAATAATTTTGATATTTGGTAATGAATCTGAAAGAAACATACCCTCTACTCCCTTAACAGTAAAAGAATTCTCTAAAACCACACCTATAATAAGAGGAACATCAACACATAGATCATCCTTCCTAATAAAAGAGTTGATAATTAATGGAGGAAAATAATCTCCTCAATCAACTTTAATATATAATCTTCCAAAAAATTGAAACACTGAAGGAAAAATGAAACAAACATGCCAAATGGTAAAAATATCAAATAAGATCATAGTAGCAATTTCTCCAAGATTCTTTAAGAAACCATTAAAAACACTCTACATCACAAAAAGAACATCCCGGATAATGTTAACATGGTTTTGAAAAACCTTTTTGTAAGATAATACTTGAATTCCATTCCTTAATTGAAGAATTATAGTCTTTAATTGCAAACAGAGGATCAACACAACCCTCTTAGACAATTCTTTTGAAAAGAAAGATCTGCCTCTACAAACCAATTTCCCACACACCAACACTTCCTTGAATAATAAGAGATCACATTCCGAGAACATTATCGAACCACATCTACCAACCAAGAAAAACACTAAACTTGAACAAATCCAACCTCAAATTACCACACATAATAATAAACCTTAACCCAATAGATTTTCCACACCAAGAACCTTTGTAGGCCATACCAAGCCAACATAAAACCTTCACCAAACAAAGAATAGGGCGTCAGGGAACCTTCGACAGCCAAAGCTCAAACAAAAATACCTTTAGACATGTCACTTTGATAACATTACCTACAGCCAAACATAAATTAGATCTTAATCCAAAAGAATATCCACACCAAGATCCTCTGTCAGCCACACCAGATCGTAAGAGAACTTTCGCCAGCCAAAGCTCTACCAAAATTGCCTTTAGACTTATCACTCTGCCAAAATCATCTTCAGCCAAAAGAAAAATAGGTCTTAACCTATAAGAATATCCAAACAAGGAACCTCCATCAACCACTTCGGTCCTATCGAGAACTTTTGCCAGCAAAAGCTCTGCCAAAATAACTCCGCTCCATCAAAGTTTCTATCCATAAACTCCACCAGCCAAAGCTCCCTCAATATAGCTCTCCATACAAATTAAATTTTGTTAGTAAAACATCTTAATTAATTTTTATTTTAACTATATCATACAGTATGATCCATATCATATAATACAAGCCTAAAAAAATAACACATTTAATTTCACTCTTATTTTGTGTGTGTGTTCATGTTTACTACGCTAGCATACATCTTTTATAATACATTGACTCAAGAATGATAAAAATACAAACTCTTACAAAATTAAACTTATACTAACCCAGTCTTAAGCCTTGATCCTTTAGCTTTACTTGGTATTTGTTGTACATGAAATTTTAGTATACTTATAAAATATATGTAATAGTAACATATAAATAAATAGATAAAGTCCAATAATATTTGTTATCATCAAAATATACACTCGGGTTCATGGATTATAACATGTTCTTTAAAATATAAAACTTAAAAAACATGAACCCTTAAAATACCTTTTTAAGACAAATTCAAAACTTTTAAACAACTAAACATTTGAATTCAAATGAACCTTCAATTACCTTAACAAATAAATCAATTTTAGACAAATCCAAACAAATAAAGCCTAGGTTCAATCTAACTCCATAGCCTTGTATACACACTTTAGATAGTTTACTAGGAAAACTCACTTTAGCTTAGGCTTGGCTAGTGGTTTGGTTTTTTTAGCGTGTCTTGCATAGAGGATACTCATATTTGGATTATTTATTTTCAATACTCAAGATGTCATATTTAAATTTTTGTTCATGAATATTTGAATTAGGCAATTAAATTGTTTTATATTTACTTCTACACACTCACAAATCTTCATACAACTGTAGTTTTATATATAAACTGCTCTTTTATATTTCTTTAAAAGTAGAATGTATCTAGGCAATGATGTTAATGTAAATATAAAGGTAATGATCTTTATCTAAATAATTTAGATACTTGTATAGCTAGATTGAGTTGTATAGTATCAAGGGTTATAAAATATTTTAAAATGATTATTTGTATACACTTTTAAATTCCAAAAAGAAATAATTCTTATTTCTTTAAAGATCATTATCTTTTGGAATACTATAGAAGATACTGGAGCATGATGATTAAATATTAAAAAATAAATGATATTTAAATCTATATTTATATAAGAATATAAATCCATGCTTATTATTGGTGGAGTCTGCCCACCTTTACTTACAGCAGGCACTAGGTTATACCTTGCAAAATTATCAATGAATAAATGATTTTTATTTATACATTACTATTTTTGCGTCATTTTATTATGTGACCAAGTATATATTACAATAAACATGTTAAAGTTTTCTAAATTATAATTCCTTAATTCCTAGGTTAGAAGCATCAAATCCTACATTCATGAGGTGATTGATTATGAGTAGGATTGTTAACTAACAGTTCACTCTAGGAAAATACAAGTCTAGATTATACACAACCCTTAGTATCTGCACATTCCTTTTATTATATACTTCTAAAAATATAAAACCTTAAGTCTAAATCAAAATTCCAAATAAACCTTATAGATTTATAATCTAAAGCATGTATACTGAAACCTTGATAGCCTATGCCTTTCTTTAAATCTATATGAATTTAAAAAATCTATAGTCTTCACTTTAATTAAGAGTGTTCTCTTCAAAAATGTAATTAACTAAAGGGGCTTGCCCTTATAGAAAGTCTAGAACCCATTATAAAAATAAATCCTATCTTAGTTCCTTTTAAAGGTGGGCTAAAAATTTGTCGATGCAGACCTAGCTTTAAACCTTGGTTTATTTTCTTGTTCAAAATATTAAGTGAATATTACTTTTAATCTTTGGGATGAGTTAAATATTCCATATATTTTGCTTGATTTAAGAAATAGACTTGTCTTATTATGATCTTCTTTTATATTCTTTGGTTGTGTTAAAAAGATAATAAATTCAAGTTTTTATCTCATGAGAATGCTACTAAGGAATTTGCTAAAGATGATGTAGATAAAGATCTAGAAGGTGAGGTTCTATAACATCTATTGAATTTAGTTCAATAATTGCAATGGAACCTTATGTTTCTATTAATGAAGAGGTTATTGAAAAATATATTGGAGCTGAAGTTCATGTTAATAGATCTTAAGTTATTGTTGACAAGGTAGTTATTGAACTGAAGATAATTCGAAAGCTGGTTATGAAATACATGTTAAAGATGGTATTGTTGAACCTGAAAATAATTTGAATGATGGTTCTGATAAGTTTGTTGAAGATGGATCTGTTACTACTCTAAATGATCCTCCTTCTATGAGGGATGTTGGTGCTGGACCTGAGATACTTTTGAAAGCTATTGAAATCCAAATTCCAAATGAAAAGATGTTTGATGCTATGGTCTCAAAAAAGGTGGAAAACAGTATAATAATTGATGAAAGTATTAAGATTCTAGGGTTTTTAAAGCCCTCTATTTAAGCATTCTTCAAATACATTATAAGTGTCTTTGGCATGCAATGAGTCTCCATTCTTTTAGAGAATAATTGAAGAGAGAACCATGAAAGGGAGAGAGGTAAGGGTGGAGTTTGAGAGGGATAAGTTTCTTGTGGGTTTTGTGGGAGTGTGGAGGGGGTTTCATTTGGTTGCTCCAAAAAGCTTGCATTTTAGTACCATCATATTCAATGTTGTTATAGAGGGAAGTTTTGGGATGAAGAAGATCTCTTTAGTGTCAAAGGACCTAGCTACTCCGCCACATCAGAGAAGGTGAAGGTGATTTAAGGTTCTCTTCCTCACTAGGAGGGTGAAAAGGAGTCTAGGTTCTCTACCTCACCAAGAGAGTGAAAAGGAATTAAGGTTCTCTACCTGTGAAAGGGGTATGGTCCTCTACGCACCGTGTTGGTAGAAAAGAGTTTGTAAGGGTTTCTCTACATAGATGTGGGGGCTAAAGGTGAGTCACTAAAGAGTTTAGTGCAATACCTAGAGTGGATGTAGGTTAGGTTGACTGAACCACTATAAATCTTCTATGTATTTGTTATTGGTTCTATTTAATTTTCATATTTATTTATATGTTAATTGTGTGGTTGAAAATATCTAATTTTTTATTATTATGAAATTACTTTGCTTCCGCATCAAGAGATAAAACTATCAATTTTTAGATGTTAAAAAAGCTTTAAAAAGGGGTATTCTTCTTTGTATTTAAAGAAGTTTATAAATCACCAATTCACCCTCTCTTGGTTAGCTTCGAGAGTAGTTCTATAAGGTATAACAACCTTCATAAACATTCAGGGGGCTTGTCTTCAATTCAGTGTGAAGAATTAAGTAACTCATGAGAGTATCATGAATTAAACTATTCCAAGTTTGATTTATAATATTTTATCCCCATTAAAAGAACTTGTTAATAAAATTCATAACTTAGTAGTGGAAAATCTTAAGGTACTTCACAATAATCTCTTCATCTTTCGACCTAGTTGCTTCTCATTTAGGCTAATTCTTCCAAACTACTTTGACAAATGGGATAGATCATCAACAAAGCTATCAAATTTCACACTCCATAATACATGATAATATCTCTTTATAGCTTTGAACTTCTTGATAAAATAATGGGTCAAATTGAATAATATGAGGACTGTTGTACATGTAGCACCATAAAAGAGAGACATGTAAAATATTATGTACTCCTACATGCCTTAAAAAAGAGTCAATCTATATGAAACTTCTTTGAATCTCTCAATTACTTCAAAAGGCCAAGTGAAATGGGGCTAAATGTTTCCACCTTTTCCAAATTTGGTAACTCTATATATGGGCGAAACCTTAAGGAAGACATGATCTCCAACCTACAATTCAGCATTTCTATGCTTAGAGTTAAAATATATTTTATAACACATAAACTTAATGAAGCCTTTCTTGAATATAATAAATCTTCTCAATATCTTGATAATCTAGTTGAGGTCCTATGAGTTTCCTCTCACCTACCTCAATCTAACATAAAAGAGATCTACACCTTTTGCTATAAAGAGCCTCATAAGGTGTCATATCGATGCTATGTTGAAAACTATAGTTGTAAGAAAATTTCACAAGTGGAATATATTCTTACCAGCTTACTCCAAAGCCATAGATACAGGATCTCAACAAATCTTCTAATATCTAAATGATGGACTCTAAATGCATTCTATGTGTGGGTGAAAAGCAATGTTGAAATTCAATCCCGTACCCTAAGCTTCATGTAATTTCTTTCATAATATTGAAGTAAATCAACCATCTCTATATAACAAAATTATGAGGGGAATTCCAACAATAGAATTATTTTATTCATATAAATCCTTTCTAGCTTTTCCAATAAGTAAATATGCTTGATCGATATAGTATGAGTTGTCTAGGTTAGTATAATAATTATGACCCAAATTGCATCATGACCTTTTTTTGATCTTGGCAAGCCAACTATGAAGTCTATAACAATCTACTGCCACTTCCATTTGGAATAAGAAGAGGTTGCAACAGACAACCAGATCTCTAGTATTCCTCCTTGAACCTTTTTCCATTACTAGCAGTTATCTATGAACTCCATTATATCATTCTTTTATCGGGTGAATAGAATAACTTCTTGAGACCTTTATGTTGTAAATATGGACCAAAGTCTAGTAATTTTCCTGATAACAAACATTATTGGATTCCTTACTATGCTCTCTCTTATTAATCGCTATTATTGCATATCTATTTTTCTTGTGAACAAAATTTTAGTTCCACCATACACTTGCAAGTTTAATCAGCTCAAAATTGGATAGACTAGGGTTAAGTCTGTCATGAAAAGTGTGTAATTTCAATTCCTATGTATTTTTATCTTTCATGAGTCAAGTCGTGTATTTGGATACTAAGCTTAGAAACCATCCACACACATGATTAAGGGAGTGAGTTAGTGTTAATATATTGAGTTAAATTTTCTAGACTAATTGTATTGAATGATCAAGTAATCAAAAAATGATTGAAATAGCTAATTATGATCATTAATGCATTATAAACTAATCATATTATACAATGATCAATTGAAATTAAGATCCTAGGTGCCAATCAAAATTTAGCCAATAATTTGAAAATAAAATTTTGTACTCATGTTACTGTATGATAGGTATCGTACTGTATGATGTAATTAAAATTTGCCTAAACTAATCCTGTGATTAGGGGATGATTCTTTATTAATTTATCAAAATATATCATAGAAGATTTTTGGACCCATTATAAGGTATAACCTGATTCATATGTGGGACGATATTATATCATTGATAATTATATCAGATGACAATCAAAGTCATTTGGACCAATCATATTGGATATTAGACTAAATCATCCTGGATGATCAGGATAATTCATTGAACTGATTGTACAACATCTAACTCCTCATACAATACTAAGAGTAGTACTTTGAACTAGTCATATTTGATGATTAATGATCATATTGTATGATGAAAGCCATAGAATTGAATTTTAGGTCTTCTTGTGATGCATTGTATTTAATCTTTCTCAAGTTACTTATTTCAAAACTTTTGGTTGCTTAGTGTTCATTAGAAGGAGCTTTTAGAAGAAGATCTAGAAGAGCTTTGGGAGGAAGAGATAGAGCTGTGTGATGGAGAACTAGTGTGACAGGTTTACACAGTTGCTCCAAGAAAATGTCGTGCTTTATTCCTCCAAGTGTTTTTTAAGGTTTCTTGGGTAACTCTAGGAAGAAATTCTTCAGCCAAAGGTTGTGGTTCTCTACAATCACAAAAAGGGTGAGAAAGGCGTTCAATGTTCTCTACCATCTTTAAGAGAGAGAAAATGATTGAAGGTCCACAACCATTGAATTTGGTGGAAGTGATTTATGAGAGGGCTTCTCTACCTTACTATGGGGATAAAAGGGTTGACACTATATTTATAGCGCAATACTCAGAGTGGAGGACTCCAGGGAGTGGACGTAGGTAATTATTTGATGAAACCATAATAAATCTTTGGTTTATTTGTTCTAATTTTTTATTCTTGCACTTTTTCTTTTTTTGCATCTTAACTCTATACTAACATTTTTTTGAAAATTGTGATCAATTCTTCATTCTACTAGTTAGAATATCATCATCGTTATTTTGTTGTTTTGGTAAATTCATTATTCTTCTGCACTATGTGAGGATTTTTACATAATTTTTAAATACTAAAAATCTAAAAATATTACTTTTATTTTTGAATTAAGTAATTAGTTTTTAAATTCACCAATTCACCACCCTCTTGGTGTGCATAAGTGCAAGTTAACTTAGGCTTAACATCCTTACCAAACTTTTAATTGGTATCAGAGAGGTACTCTAAATAGTGTATTATAAACCGTAGAGAAAAATGATCAATGGAACACTTCAGAAATACGAACATTGTAGAAGGTTATTGTATTACTCGTCTACCATTGTTTGAGAATATTTCCATTAATTTTTCGAAAATCTACATATCAATATTTTTACAATCTATTGATTTTAGGATGTGGCAAATGATTCGATCAGGATATTCTTTTCTTTCATGTATTATTAATAGTGTAAAAACAAATATTAATTATACTTAATAGAGTCAAGAGGCTAGATAATTTACTTAGTTAAATGTTAAATGTCATAACTTTTTTTTTGGTGCTTTGAAATCTTAGGACTATAAGCATGTATCAACCTATACGAATAAAAAGGAATCTTGGATAGACTATGAATTATGTATGAAGGAACTAATGAAGTAAAACATTCAAGATTAAACAACTTAATACATGATTATAAATTCTTTTACATGAAACCCAATGAAACAATATTAGAAATGTACACTATGTTCGTACAAATAGTGACATTCCTGCATGCATTGGGTAGAGAATTATCAAATTCTAAAAAAGTTATTAAAATTCTACATTGCCTTACCAATGCATATGATGCTAAAATTATTGAAATTACTGAATCAAAATATTTAAATGTTTATTCTATTAATATTTTTCTTGGGATACTCATTGCCTACTAGTAAGGCATAAGCCAAAGACTAAATAATACAGGTGATAAAAAGAAAGAGAAGATTGTGGCTTTGAAAGTGAACAATTTTGGCAGTGAAAATTCTACAGTGGAGGTGAATGATAACATTGCATTGGTGACTCACTAATTCAGAAGCTTTTTAAAGAGAAAGACAAGACATCATCAATAATAGTGAAGAAAAGGAAAATGTAAAAGAAATTTCAAAGCTTCATTAAACACAATATGTTATGAATCAAAGAAATAAAGACATCTCCAAATAGATTTGCCCCAACTTAAAAAACTAACCTAATTAAGGAGAAGGGTGAACAAAAGGCTAAATTCACGGAGGGAAAATATAGGACACATAAGATATTTTGGGCCGACATCACCCCAGAATCATCAAAAGTAGAAGCAGAGGAGGAGGTAATAAAGTTGTGTTTTATAGATAATGATAATATTGATCAATCTGATTAAGAAGAGGTATGTCTACTCTCCTTTGATGAATTATTTATTATTTATGAGAAAATTCAAGAATTATATAGGAAACTAAAATGTTGTATTCTAATTAGAACAATTATTTTACTACCTGGCATAAATAATATATTTTTTTAATAAACGATTATTACCTACATTGGCATAGTGGCATAACTCATCACAGCAAGCATCATATACCCCCAGGAAGAGGCATCATAACCCACAAAGATTAGTGAATTATTTGAAATTACTAGAAGTGTCAAGAGGGGGGGGGGGGAATTGTGAAAATCTTGTTGCAATAAAAAATCCTAAACAGGAGTTCTAAAAGTTTTTTTTTTTATGTTTTTAAATTTTTTTTACAAAAATTTAACTGATGCATAAGCGAATACTTGAACAAAAATAGCAACAATGGATTCGACAGAGAATTTCACCAAGTAGTTATAATGAAAATCAAGTGCAAGCAAAAGTAAAAAGCGGTAAGAAAAAGATCACACTAGAGATTTATAGTGGTTCGGTCACTTGATCTACGTCCACTCCTCGGACTCCTCCACTCCGGGAATTTCACTACAAAACTATGGTTCTCCTTTTGCCCCCTTGACAAGCCAGAGAAGCCCTCACAAGACTCACTTTCATCAACCCGGCATGACAGAGTGCCAAACGCTTTTCTCACCCTCCTTACGATAGTAGCGTACCTTCTCATTTTTCTCCCTCCTGGAGAAGGCAGTGAATCTTAGAGAACACGGATGTAGAAGAGTCCCCCCCTTAGAAAGCCTGCCAAAAGATCTTCATGAGCCACAGGAGGAATAAAGTTCAACAATAATGGAGCAACCGTGTGATCTCCCTTACACTACTTCTCCCTCACCAAGCTCACCCTCTTCTTCCTCTCTCAAACCCTAAATTTTCTCAAGAGCTCTCTCCCAAGGATTCCCTCTCTACTCACATTCCTCTCTCTTAGTCACTCATTGAAAACATTACTTTTTTGAAACTTAAAATGGGATCCGAAAACCCTAAAAATTTTCAAATTAGCAGCTACTATCGTACAGTACGATTCCTCATCATACAGTACTATTCTTATAAAAGAGCTTCATCCATGTATGAAAGTTTACGAATAGTTTGAAAACTTATGAATATAATCGTACAGTAGGATATAAACTCATACTGTATGATCCTCAACTCTTATGTTCATACAGGACGATAGCCGGGATAATAAAAAATTGTCTCTATATATCGTAGGGTATGATAAACTTCGTACTGTATGAATAGTCAAATTCAAGGTATCTTCCAGGACGAAGTCCAGGATGATAAAAAATCGTCTCTATATATCGTAGGGTGCGATGCACTTCGTACAGTATGATTAGGCAAAAATTAAGGGATCGTCCAGGATGAACTCTGGGAAGATCAAAAATAGTCTCAGTTTTTTGTATAGTATAAACAGGTTCATACAGTATGAATATCAATCAGAGATTAATCCTTTATTTATTCCACTAATCATGGATTAATTTATGTAAGTTTTCAAAAAAAATCTTACAGTACAAACGGCTGATAAAACTTACTTAAACTAATCTAGTAGCTAGGGTTTTGGATTAGTAACTCATCATACAGTATGATACATGTAGTACAATATGACTAGTTCACAGAAAGATGTTCTAACCAGATCAGATCTTACAATACGACATAAATTTGTATAGTACAATAAACAGAGAAAAAATCTATATTTTTCTTTTAAAACCCTCTCCCCCTATGTGCGTGCATGGTTGCTCAGATTTACATGCAGTTTGTTGCCAGACTCAAGAAAAGAGAAAATAAATGAAAAAGTTATAATGTTACAGACTCACATCCTACTCTACTTAGTCTTGAGTCTTCTTGTTGTCTTGAGTGACTTGTGATCTTCTTGAATGTTAGTACTTATAAACAATAATAAAAATCAAAGATATTTAATGAATAGTAGTTCGGACAACAATATTTATCATCATCAAAATCTCAAACTAGGGGTCCTGGATTGCAGCAATCTCCCCCTTTTTGATGATGTCAAATAATATTTGTTATAAGAAAATTTACATGGTATATTTTTTTGCTTTTTATTAATTAAAAATAACATGAAATAGACAAGAAGAAAAAAAAATGCATTTCATTGAAACATAAGGAAACATAAGCATAAGTAAACTATAACAACGAGATAACAATTTACAACAGTCTGAACTAACTGTAACAAGATTTCTCCCTCTTTTGACATCACCAAAAAGAGGAGGCACAAATAATACTAAGAAAGAAAGTAAAAAATAGATACACTTCAAAAGGAGGATCCTGATCACTTGGAGGTGGAGGTGGGTGTGGTTGGAAATATTGAAGGATTGTGTCAAAGGTGTGATCAATCAAAGTGAAGCATTCTCCAAACCACCGCATGTCTTCCTCATGTTGCTGATGCTATTCTTGTATGTGTGTGTCAAGATGACTCTGAAGTTGGTTAAAGCGTTTGACCAAATTATCATGAGGGTAGGCTGGTGCAGGTGCTCGTGGTGTTGCATGCCGTCGTGGTCGACCAGGAGCTGCTGCTAGGGAAGCTTCTCCTTCTTCATCATAAGTCAGGTTCTTCAGGCTCTTGCCCCTAATGTGAGAGAATACGAAAAGATGCACACGTATAGAAGATTGGTACATTATCGGGTTCACCAGGATAGGTTAATTGGTGTTTATTTTGAAGGATGTATCCTATAAGGCGGCCAAGGGCTAGATTCTTTTTCCTACGAGTAGTAGGGAGGTGAACTAAAGTCATATTTCAAATATAATCAATAACTAAATCTGCTTAATCAAATTTTGTGTTTGACATTATAAGGTATGTAGCGACTGATAAGTTTGGGGTTATGCGGATTCGGTCTTCTGCTGGGTATGATCGAAGTGCGAAGGACATGCTGAATAATTCGAGCATTTAGGTTTAAGGATTGAATAAGAGGCTAGTGTTGATAAAAGGTTACATTCCTAAGGACATGTTTGACATCACTCCAGTCGAATTCATTTGTGATAAAGGAACAAACCCTAGGCCCTTCAGTTGACAGCCCAATGTATTGGGAGATGTCAGCCTTAGTGATTTCTATGTGTTGGCGACAGACAAAAGAGTGGAAGGTTGTATTGTCGATAGTGTAGGTAAGGTTGGCTAGAAATTAAAATAAGAGTTCTGAGTTGTAGGGGAAAGCCAGGGTAAGGAGAAATTAGAAATTGGTGGAAGCGAAGAGGTTCATTACCTCAAAATTTAAAACTACCCGATTGAGCATCCGCAATAGTGTAATCTTACAGGCCTTGAACTTGTGATAAGAGTCTTCATTTTCAGCATTTAGGAAATGATCATTATGATTGTGAGAGGAAGACGAGCTTCCAACTACTAGACGACCCAGTTTGCTAGAACTTGACATTTTTGGAAAGGTAAGTAGATTAAGTGAGTGTGAGTGAAATAATCTGCCAATGAAGTCAATTTATAGAATTTTTAGACATCATACAGTATGATCTGATATTATACAGTACGATGGGGAAATTATGATATCTAAACGAACATGTATGAAAAGGCAATAAAATCATATATGACAATTGGTATCGTATAGTACGATCAGAAGAATTTCAATCATCTTGAGGGTCATCGGTATGACTCTTGACAAAAAGTTTCATACAATACGAACAGGTGGCTAGTATAGTACGAACTGTAATTATATCGTACCAGCCACCTTTAAGTCGTGCTCATCCATTTCGCTGACGTTGATCGTATAGTACGAATAGGAGATAACGTATCGTACGACGATTAATTATGTCATACCAAAAAAATAATTGAATGACTGCCACATGTATTGTACAATACGAAGGGGATCGTACAGTACGATCAACAGAGGCAAATTTTTTAACTGAGTTGTAATTTGTGTAGATTTAGATATATCATACAGTACGAAAGTGGATCATATAGTATGATAAAGAAAGTGTCAATTGTCGAGGTTTTGTGTTGTGAGTGTGTGATGATCAGGAATAGCCTTAGAAGTTAAGAATTTTATTTATTTATTTATTTATTGCTTTTTTTATGCATTAATGTCTATGACACCAAGTCTCATCCTTAAAGTGCTAAAGGTGTCGAAAGCTAGTGGTTTCGTGAATATATCTTCCATTTGATCTCCTGTAGCAATTTGATGCAATTTTGTATCTCCTTTAGCCACATGATCGATTATGAAATGGTGTCTAATGTCTATATATTTTTTTGAGTGTGTTGAATTGGATTTTTAGAGATGCATATTGCACTTGTGTTGTCGCACATGATTAAGATGGTTCCTACAGGTAATCCAAGATCAAGAATTTATTTTTTCAACTATAGTACTTGTGCAACACAGCTTCCTACTATAATATACTCTATCTCGACTGTGGAGAGGGCAACTGAATTTTGCTTCCTACTGGACCAAGAAACTAGTGATTGTCCTATGAATTGGTAGGTACTAGAGGTGCTTTTTCTAATACCGTACATCCAGCAAATTTAGAATCTAAGTACTCTAAGATTTCAAAGGAAGTGCTGTGCCTAGGGTATCAAATTCCTAAGTTTGGGGTGCCTAGTAGATATCTATGAATTCTCTTAATTGCAGTTAGGTGAGACTCTTTAGGATCAGCTTGAATATGAGCACAAAGGCACACACTAAACATTATGTCTGGTCTACTGGCAGTCAAGTAGAGGAGAGATCTAATTATTCCTCTATAATTTTTCTGGACTACTGATTTTCCATTAGGGTCTTTATCCATTTGGATCGTGGAGCTCATTGGAGTATTCATGATCTTAGTACTATCCATTTCATATTTTTTTAGAACATCCTTAATGTATTTTGTTTAGTTAAGGAATGTTCTGTTATCCATTTGTTTCACACTAAAGCCAAGAAAATAATTAAGCTCTCCTATCACACTCATTTTGAACTCATTAATTATTGTTTTTGAGAATTCATCACATAAAATTTTTTCTTAAGATCCAGATAAAATGTCATCCACATAAATCTGAACAATGAGAAATTCTTCTTTAACTTTTTGTAAAAAGAGTGTAGTGTCCACACTACCCTTTACAAATTCTCTATCTAATAAGAATGAGCTAAGTCTTTTGTACCAGGCTCTAAGTTCTTGCTTTAATCCATAAAGTGCCTTTTTTAATTTGAATACAAGGTTTGGAAATTGTGGGCACTCAAATTCGAGGGGTTTCTCAACATTGACATCCTTCTTGATTACCCCATTTAAAAAAGCACTATTTACATCCTTTTGATATAATTTGAAGTTCTTAAAGCAAGCAAAAGCTAAGAGCACTCTTATGGCCTCTAGTCTAGTAAGTGGCATAGCTACTAGTCTGGCTTTATTTATTATTATTGTTTCTGAACCATTCACCTTATTTTTAAAGACCCATTTTATTCCAACTACACTATATTTTTTAGGTCTCTTGACTAATTCCCAAATATCATTCTTGGTGAATTGGTTCAGTTCTTCTTGCATTGCTTGAATCTAGAATTCATCTCCTAAGACTTGATATATACTGGTGGATTCTATCATAGAGATGAATGCTGAGTGACTAACCTCCTTCCTAAGTCCATGTCTAGTTCTTACCCCTTCTGACGGGTATCTTAAAATTAGCTCTTTAGGATGACTTGAAGAATATCTCCATTCTCTAGGCAAATCTTCTTGAGGTGCTACCCTTTCTCCTATGGTCATAGTTTCTACTCCTTAAATTTCCTCTATTTCATCTTCTTCAATTTTAGATTCAGAGGGCTTATCTGATACATCAAATACTACATGGGTGGACTCTTTTACTACTAAGATTCTCTTATTAATGATTCTATAGGACTTACCTATAGATCAATAACCTAAGAAGACACCCTCATCAGACTTGGAATCAAATTTTCCTAAGGGAAGATTACCATTATTCAAGATGAAGTACTTGCAACCAAAGACATGTAAGCGTGAGAGATTCAGTGTTCGACTCTTAAGGAGTTCATAAGGAGTTTTATTCAGTTTTGACCTAATCTTCACCGTATTTAAAACATAGTACAATATGTTAATCGCTTCTGCCCAAAAATATCTAGGAAGGGTGTACTCCACTAACATTTCCCTAGTGGCTTCTACCAAAGTTATATTCTTCCTTTCAGCTATACCATTTTGCTGGGGTATTCTAAGGGCTGAGAAATTATGCTCTATTCCTATCTCTTAGCAAAATGATTTAAATCCTTCATTTTGAAACTCTCCACCATTATCACTATGGATTGTTGAGTTTTTACATCCTAATTTTTGTTGAATCCACATGGAGAATACCTTAAATTTCTCAAATGACTCATTCTTATGTGCTAGGAATTTTACCCAAGTGAATCTAGTGAAGTCTTCTACAATCACAAATCCATAGTTTTTTCCTCCTAGGCTAGCTATGGTAACGGGTCCAAATAAGTTCATGTGTAGGATTTCTAATGGCCTAGAGGTGATCACATATTTAATTGAATGTAAGGATGATTTGATTTGTTTTCCTAGTTGGGAAGCATCACATAAATGGTCCTTAGTGAAGTCTAACTGAGGTACGCCGCTAACTAGGTTTTTATGAGTGATGTTTCTAAGTGTTTTCATTCTAGCATGACATAGTCTCCTATGCCATAGCCATGAGACATCTACTATTATTTTTAAGCAAAAAGAATTTGAACTATCAATGCAATTAAGGTCTAACATGTAAACATTATTCATTCGTTTTCCTTGTAAGATAAATTGTCATTTAAACTAATCAGGCATTTGTTAGAGAGAAATTTTATGTCAAAACCCTTATCATATATTTGACTAATACTAAGTAAGTTATGCTTCAAACCATCAACTAATAAAATATTTTTAATTAAAAAATTCTTAGCATTACCAACAATACCTGAGCCTACCACTTTCCTGGTAGTGTTGTCTCCCAATGTCTCTTTGCCTCCGGTCCTGGTCTCTAGTAAAATAAACTTCTTCATATCTCTAGTCATATGTTGTGAGCAGCCACTATCCAGGTACCACATGCTCTCACTAGGTCTTTTGTGAGATCATCCCTGTAATTCCATTTAAGGATTAGATTTGGGAACCCAAGTGAGTTTGGGTTCCTCCATATGCTTGCATGAATGAGATGTATGCATGCTATACTTTGATGGATGCAATTTAGATCTCCATAACATGTGTGTCGTACGATGAATCGTGCATGTGCGGGCTATGTGACCTAGCATGCCACAAGAGAAGCACCTAACACCAGGAAATGGGTTTACTAACATATGTGAGTGGTGTTGCCTCTTCCTAATGTTTTGTGATGCATGAAGTGCTGGGGGTTTGCTAGATTGGGCTAATGTGAGTGATGCATTTTCTTTTTCTAGTTCTTTTAATTTTTTTTCTTTAAATGTCTTATTTTTATATGTTAATCCATGAACTTCTATTTTTAACAATTATTAATTTTGATCTACCTCTAATGAAAGCTTGTCTAGTCTGTCAAATGCCTCTTCTAGTTCAACATGCATCATTTTCAAGGATTCATGTTCTTCTATTAGTTCAATATGCTTCTTTTTTAATGTCTCATACACATCAAGTAAGGACATGTGATCTCTATCTAAATCAGAATGTTCTTTAACAAAGTTAGCATGCTCAGTTTGTAAAGTACTAAAATCAATATTAAGACTAGCATGCATCCTTTTTAATTTCCTATACGAGTCATGAATTTTTTCAAAAATAAGTAGTAAATCTTCATATAAAAGTTGACACACCTCATCTTGACTCGATTGATTATAATTATCGTTGGCCATTAGACACAAATTTGTTACCTCCTCCTCTACTTCTTATTCTGACGATTCTAAAGCAGAGTCGACCCAAAATGTTTTTTGTTTCATCATCTTCCCTTTCTTGTACTTTGCTTTATACTCACCTTTTTCCATAGCTAGTTCGTTCTTTTGGTTGGGGCAATCAGCTTGGAGGTGACCTGGCTTCCTGCACTCAAAGAAAATTATGTCAGATGAAACTTAGTAGTCCTCAAGATTTTACCTTTATTCCAGCTGTTTTGATGATGCCTTTGTTTTCTTTTCAAAAAGTTCTTGAACTGTTAGGTCATCAAGGCTATGTCATCTTCATCCTCCTATGTAGAGCTTTCACTTTTTGAATTGTTTGCTTTTAATGCCCCCGTTCACTCCTTCTTCTTTTCACCTGCATCACTTTACCTTTGACTCACTCCTTGCTCGTATGCAATGAGTGACTCAAGCAAATTATCAATATAATAAACATTTAGGTCTTTAGATTCAGTGATGGAAATAATTTTAGCATCATAGGAACCAGGTAAGCATCTAAATCTCACTAGGTATATCCCAAATCTCCTTACCAGTAGCACAGGTAAATACTCTCATATAGTCCTCAGATTTTAATGCACAGAAGAAATAATTTAAACACTTTGTATTTAATTGAGCTAATTTCCTATTCTAATTGCTCTATTCATTGAAAGGCACTTGAGTTTTAACTCCATTCATAAGTTTAGAAGGTGCAGCATAATCATTATTTACTAACATGCACGTACAGTAATCAATAGACTATAAATAAGTAGACATTCTAATTTTCCAGAAATTAAATAGGTTATTGTCAAAAAGAAGTTGATGGGTTATTGAATAACCCTTCGCAGTATTAAAATTACCAAAATGAGACAAGATTGATTTTTAAGGTTTTATAAAATGCTATTTTTGAAACCCCACTCTAATACCAATTGAAATTACTAGATATGCCAAGAGGTGGGGGGGGGGGAGTGAATAACGAAAATCTTGTTGTAATAAAAAAATCATAAACAGGAGTTCTAAAAGTTTTTTTATGTTTTTAAATTTTTTGACAAAAATTTCATTAATTCTGAAGCTAATACTTGAACATGAATAGCAACAATGGATTCCACAGAGAATTTCACCAAGCAGTTATAATGAAAATCAAATGCAAGAAAAAGTAAAAAGCGGTAAGGGAAAGATCACACTAGAGATTTATAGTTGTTCGGACACTTGACTTATGTCCACTCCCCAGAGTCATCCACTATGGGAATTTCACTAAAAAACTATAGTTCTCCTTTTGTCCCCTCGGTAAGGCGGAGAAGCCCTCATAAGACTCACTTTCACTAACCCGGCGTGGCAGAGTGCCAAATGATTTTCTCACCCTCCTGGAGACGATAGCGTACCTTCTCATTTTCCTCCCTCATGGAGAAGGCAGAGAATCTTAGAGAATAAGGACGAAGAAGAGTCTTCCCCTCAGAGAGCATCCCATAAGATCTTCACGGGCCTCAGGAGGAATAAAGTACAGTAAGAATGGAGCAACCATGTGATCTCCCTCACACTACTTCTCCCTCACCAAGCTCACCCTCTTCTTCCTCTCTCAAATCCTAAATCTTCTCAAGAGCTCTCTCCCAAGGATTCCCTCTCTACTCATGTTCCTCTCTCTTAGTCAATCATTGAAAACATTACTTTTTTGGTACTTAAAATGGGCTCCAAAAACCCTAAAATTTTTCAAACTAGCCGTTATTATCATACAGTACGATTCCTCATCGTACATTATGATTCATATAAATGAGCTTCATCTTGGTACGAAGGTTTATGAATAGTTCAAAAACTTCTAAATACAATCATACAGTACGATATAAAGTCGTTCCGTATGATCCTCAACTCTTCTATTCGTATAGGACGATAGCCGGGATGATCAAAACTTATCTTTGTACTTCATAGGGTATGACCTACTTTCTGTAGTATATATAGTCAAATTCAAGGTATCATCTAGGATGATGTCTGGGATGATCAAAACTTATCTCTATACATTGTAAGGTATGATACACTTCGTACAATATAATTAGGCAAAAATCAAGGGATCGTTCAGGATGATCAAAAACAGTCTCGATTCATTGTATAGTACGAACAGGTTCGTATTATATGATTACCAATCAGAGATTAATCCTTGATTTATTCCTCAAATCACGGGTTAATTTATGTAAGTATTCAAAATAAACTGTACAGTACGAATCACTTCATACAGTACAAACGGCTGATAAAACTTACTTAAACTAATCTAGTAACTAGGGTTTTGGATTAGTAACACGTCGTACAATATGATACAAATCATATAGTATGACCTGTTCACAGAAAGAGATTCTAACCAGATTAGATCGTACAGTACGACATAAATTCGTACAGTACAATCAACATAAATTCGTACAGTACAATCAACAGAGAAAAAAATCTATATTTTCTTTTAAAACCCTCTCCCCATGTGTATGTGCATGGTTGCTCAGATTTATATGCAGTTTGTGGCCATACTCAAGAAAAGAGAAAATAAAATAAATGAAAAAGTTATAATGCTACAGACTCACACTCCTACTCTACTCAATTTTAAGTCTTCTTGTTGTCCTGAGTGACTAGTGATCTTCCTGAAATGTTAGTACTCATAAACAATAACATAAATAAAAGATATTCAATGAATAGTAGTTCAGACAACATTATTTGTCATCATCAAAATCTCAAACTAGGGGTCATGGATTGCAACATTATTTTCCTGGTGTTAGGTGTTACACTTGTGGCATGCTCGATCACATAGCCTGACTTACACTTGTTGCAAATCTAAGATCCCTAGACTTTGATTTTGATGATAACAAATTCTATTTATTGAATTGTACATTCTGAGGGAATGTATTGGATAGTTTTTGTGTTTTATGCACTAATGACTGTAGGTATAATACTCAATAAATCCAAAAGACTCGAGATTGGGTAGGTTAGGATATAAAGTTAAAGGAGTCTTTATTTAGGGTATTTTCTTTAATTTTCTATTTTCTTGAGTCAGATTACATTAGAGTGTGTGTAATTGGGTCACCTTATACAAATAGGGGGTGAAAGAAATTTTTTCTATAATTAAAGTTATCTAAACTAATTATACTATATGCATTAAATTAAAATTATATGATCAGTTGTTTCAAAGAATGGTTTAATGGCTAATTAAAATTTCATGTTCTATAAACTAATCATACTGTACGATTCATTTCATTATCAAAACCCTAGCCACAAGTTTAATTTAAGTAAGGTTTTAAATAAAAAGTTTGAAACCATATAATACAAGTTGTACTGTACAAAAATTTGAAATCTTGCTAAAATTAACTCCAGTGATCAATCAATAAAATCTTGGTTTAATTATAGATAGTAGATCATGTTATACGATGTCAATCATATAAGATGATTAACATAGACGAATTCTGGTCATCCTAGAGTTCATACAAAATGAAGCCATAATTTTTGATCTAATTATACTGTAGAATAGTAATATTGTACTAGATAATTTACCTAAAAACATGAGACAAATTTCCATCATCCCAAAAATCATCTTGTACGAACAGTAGAAATTAAACATATTGTATTGGATGATCTATGGATTGTACTATATGATATGTTCATGAAAAATAAAATAGTTCATTTGAATGAATATTTACATCATATTAAATCAAACTAATTTTGAACTGATCGTACTGTACAAACATTGATTATACTGAAGAACATAAGATGACTAACTTGATTTTTTAGGATTTCTTGAAGCCTATTATAAAAGTAATTTTTAATCATTTTCTATGTGGTGTGAAGATAGGAACATGACAGAAGGAGGAATTCTAAGAGGGAGCTTTCAAGAAAATCAAGATTTATAAGGGGAAGGACAAGGTAATCATGAGCGTGAGGAAGAAGTAGTGTGATGGGATCACAGTATTGATCCTGGCTATCTTCACGCTTTCTGTCGCTATGGGCTTGGTGAGTCTTTTATGAGCTTTCTAGGGAGAGAGGCTTTTTAATCTTTCTTCTAGGTTCTTTGCCTTCTTCAAGAGAGAGAAAGAGGAGTCAATATTCTATTCCTTCGAAAGGAGTTTGGTCCTCCATCGCACCAGGTTGGTGGAAGAGAGTTTGTAAAGGCTTCTAAGCCTTGCTGAAGGAGAAAAAGGAGAGTCACTTTTTGTTAGGGCAATAATCGGAGTGGTCGACTGCAGGGAGTGGACGTAGGTCATGGTTTGACTTTAACCACTATAAAATTTGGTGTGTTTTTTTATAATTTTAATTTTTGCATTCTACTTTTTGCACTTTATTTTTTTTTATAACTACTTGATGAATTTCTAAGATCTATATTATGTTGTGCAATTTAGAATTTCATCATCATTATTGAATTTGTTGTTAAAATTATAGCTTCAGCATTATGAAATTAGTTTATCTATTTCAAAGTTGAAAAATCCATTAAAAATAGTACTACTATTTAAGATTATTTTTAAAAGGACTTATTCACCCCCTCTTGGCACATCTCAAACTTTCAAGTGGTATCAGAGCGAGATTTCAAAAAAGGTGTTTTAGAAAACCATAAGAAAAATGATCAATGGAACATTTTGGTCATTGTAACACTATAGAGGCATATTCAATGGGCTTTCCATCTTTTTTTGAAAACAAACCATTTGATTTTTCAAAATTTTACATGTCTATATTTTTGCAATTTGTCAACTATGAAAATTGACATATGATTCAAACTTTTACTCATCTCGTTCGCATATTACTAATGGTGTTAAACTCATATTCCATTTAGAAAATGGAGAAATGAGGACGTGAAACTCACAAAATCAAATGCTAAGTGCTTGAATTATTTCTTTTGTTCTTTAAAATCCAAAGACTATATGCGAGTTTCTACATGCACTATCAGGAAAAAAATTTGGGATAGGTTTTGCATCACCTATGAGGGAACCAATGAAGTTAAATAGTTTAGGCTAAACATTCTTTCGCATGACTATAAACTTTTTCACATGTTATCTAGCAAGATTGTATCTGAAATATATAGTACGATCACCCAGATAGTAACATGCTTGCATGCACTTGGTAGAGAACTGTCAAATTATAAAAAAAAAAATTAATAAAAATCTATGTTGTTTACCTAGCTCTTATGATGAAAAAATAACTACAATTACTGAATCAAAAGAATTAAATGTTTACTCTATTGATAATTTGCTTATACCATTCATTGCTTATAAGTAGGGAGTGAGTCAAAGGAAAAATGATGCAGGAGAAAAGAAGAATGGGAGAACTATATCAATAACAAAATGATTTTGATAGTGAAAACTCTTAAGCATATGAGGATGATGAAATAGCCTTGATGACGTTCCAGTTCAAGAAATTTCTAAAATGAAAATAAAGGTATCATCAAAATAACAGGAGCGAAGGTGAAGGCCACAAATATACTAAATTTTTGTTTAATATAATTTGCTTTGAGTGCAAGAAATTAGGTCACCTTTGAGTTGACTGCCCCACATTACAGAATCACCTAAATAAGTAGAATATTGAAGTGAATCCATAGAATAAGAGGGGCAAGAAAAGATATAAAAAACTTTTTGACCGACTTAATCTCACAATCAGAAGAAGAAAAAGCATAGGAGGTAACTAATTTGTATCTAATGTCTAATGATAATATTGATCAATATGATTAAGATGAGGCATGTCAACTCTCATATGACGAATTGCTTATTATTTCAAAAAAAAATTCATGATTCGTACAAGAATCTTAAGAAAAATGCATGCTAGTCTTAATACTGAATTTTTTTACTTTACAAAAGAGAATTCTAGTTTAATTATCTAGTACTATACTTTATATATTGATTATATGACTTTATTAGATGAGTTGGATGCATTAAATAAGAAGCATATTGATCTATTTGAAGCTCAATATTCATTGAAAACATCACATATTGGACTAGAAAAAGTATTTAAGGATTTAGAAGCACTTTTTTGCCAATTAGATAGTAGTGAGCCTACATTAAAACTTGAAGTGGAAAGCTATAAAAGTGAAAATGAATATTTACAAGAAAAAATTACTACACTGGAGAATAATAAACCACCTCTTCCAATAGCTCAGTGGTACTACCTCTCAATATAACATGCATCACATAAACCTAAAAAGAGGCACCATCACCCACATAGGCTAGTAAACCCATTCCGTGATGTTAAGTGTTACTCTTATGGCATTTTACAACACATAGCTTGCACTTGCATTATCCTACATAGGAAATATTTAGTGTGGAGGCCTAAATTACATTTATCTTAGTATAACATGCATACATATCATTCATTCATGCATAAGGTGGAACCCAAACTCACTTGGGTTCCCAAATCTAACCTTTGAATGATATTATTGGGGAGCTCTCAAAAAAGACCTAGTGAGAGAATGTGGTACCTGAATAGTGGCTGCTCGAGGCATATGATTTGTGATATGAAGTAGTTCATCACATTAGAGGCTAGGTCAGGATGCAAAGTGGCATTAAGAGACAACACCACTCTAAACATAGTGGGATCTGGTACAATTGGAAACTCTAAATACTTTATGATTGAAAATATTTTATTATTTGATTGTTTAAAATATAATTTGTTAAATATTAGTCAACTATATGACAAAGGATTTGATGTGAAATTTCTTTTTAACAAATACATGTTTAGCTTAGATAATAAATTTGTGTTAGAAGGAAAACAGATGAACAATGATTACATGTTTGATTAGAATTATATTGAATATTCAAATTCCTTGTGTTTAAAAATTATATATAATTAATCTTGGCCATGGAATAACAATTTATGCCATACTAGCATGGAAATACTTAAGAGTATAACTCAAAAAAAATTAGTTAGAGACATACCTAAGTTAGACTTCATTAGGACCACCTATGTGATGCCTTCTAACTACGAAAATAAATAAAATCATAATTTCATTTAATTAAGGATATCAACACTTCTAGACCATTAGAATTCCTTTGCATGGACATATTTTGGACAGGTTAGTATAGCCATCCTAGGAGGAAAGACTCATAGATTTGTGGTAGTAGATGATTACTCAAGATTCACTTGTGTAAGATTTTTGGCACATACGAGTGAGTTATTTGAGGAATTTTGAACCTTCTCCACTTAGATTCAATGAAAATTAGGATGTGAAATTTTAACAATTTATAGTGATCATGATGGAGAGTTTGAAAATAATAGGTTTGAATCTTTCTTTCAAGAGATAGGAATTAAATATAATTTCTCTACCCCTAGGACCCCTGAGCAGAATGGAATAACTTAAAGAAAAAATTAAACCTTGGAAGAAGCTGCTAGGGCAATGTTAGATGAATATTCACTCCATATGTATTTTTGGGTAGAAGAAGTTAACACTGCTTGATATATTTTAAATCATGTGAATATTAGATCCAAGTTGAATAAAACACCATATGAACTCTTAAAAGGTAGGACACCCAATCTTTCACACTTACTTATCTTTGGATGTAAAGACTTTATCCTAATTAATATAAAGTCATCCATAGGAAAGTTTGATCATAAATCTGATGAAGGAGTTATCATAGGTTATTCATCTATAGGTAAAGTCTATTGAATCTTAAATAAGAGGACCTTAGTAGTAGAAGAGTCTACTCATGTAGTATTTGATGAATCAAATAAGACCTCTATATCTAAACTTGAAGAAGAAGAAGAAGAAGTGGAGGATATTCAAGGGGTAGAAACTATCGCAATAGGAGATAGAGTAGAACCTCAAGAGCAATTGTTTAGAGATTGAAGATATTCTTCTAGAAATCCTAAAGAGTTGATCTTAGGAGACTTATCTAAAGGTGTAAGAACTAGGCATGGACTTAGGAAGGAGGTTAGTCATTTTATATTTATTTCTATAATATAACCTACCAACATTAATCAAGTCTTATGAGGTGAATTTTGGATCCTAGTATTACTATAAGAGCTAAACTAATTTGTTAGGAATGTTATGTTGGAATTAGTCAAGAGACCAAAGGAGCAAAGTGTGGTCGGAATAAAGCGGGTCTTCAAAAATAAGATGAATGACTCTAGACTAGTAGTAAGGAATTTGGCAAGACTAATAGCTAAGGGGTATAACAAAATTGAGGGAATATACTTTGAGGAAATCTTTACCCCCGTAGGTAGAATAGAAGCCATAAGGGTTCTCTTAACCTTTGCTTGTTCTAAGGGTTTTAACTTGTATCAAATGGATGTTAAGCGTGCTTTCCTATGTGTGGTAATCAAAGATGATATTTATGTTGAGCAACCCCCTGGATTTGAGAATTCATAATTTTCAAACCATGTGTTTAAATTTAATAAGGCATTGTACGAATTAATGAAAGCACCTAGAGCCTAGTATGAAATATTGAGTTCATTCCTTCTAGAAAGAGGATTTTTTAAGGGTAATATAGACACCACCCTCTTCCTAAAGAAAGAAGGAGAAGAGTTGCTCATCTTTCAAATCTATGTTGATCACATTTTTTTTTTGGATCATTAAATAAAAACCTTTGTGATAAGTTTTTAGAAACCATGATCAAAGAGTTTGAAATGAGCATTATGGGAGATCTTAATTATTTTCTTAGATTTAGTGTAAAATAGTTGGATGATGGAATCTTCCATAACAATAAAAATACACCAAGGTAATTCTTTAAAAAATATGAAATGGATAATGGTAAGGCCATGAATTCTCCCATGAGCTCCTCTGTTCAATTAGACAAAGACCCAAATAAAAAATCTATGGATAAAAAAAATATAGGAGAATTATTGGATCAATTCTATACTTAACTACTAGAAGACTAGATATAATGTTCAATTTTTGCCTTTATGCTAGATTTCAAGCAGATCCAAAAGAAACACAAATGAAGTCTATTAAAAGAATCCTTAGATATTTGTTAGGCACTCCAAACCTAGGAATATGGTATCCTAGACACAACACCTCTTTTGAAATTGAAGAGTATTCAGACTTTGATTTTGCAAGATGTAGAGTAGATAGAAAAAGAACTTATGGAACATATCAATTTATAGGATAATCCTTAATTTCTTAGTCCCATAGAAAATAAAATTTTGTAGCCCTCTCCATAGCTGAGGAATAATATAGAGCAATACGGAGTTTTATTGCTCAAGTCCTATAGATAAAGCAATAACTTTTAGATTTTAGACTATCTATAGGAACCATTTTAATTATGTGTGACAATACAAGTGCAATTTTCATATCTAAAAATCCAATTCAGCACTCCCGCATAAAGCATATATACATTAGGTATTACTTCATAAGAGATCATGTGGCTAAGGGAATATAGAATTAGATCACATAGCTACATGAGATCAATTAGTAGTCATATTCAAAACCCCTAGCCTATGACAACTTTAGTACCTTGAGGACAAAACTATGTGCTATAGACATTCATGCATAATCCAAGAGAAATAAAAAAATTGACAATTGAAAGCATTTGATGATATGTATTTAAATTATAGGCATTTATTTGTATATTTATTTGTGTTCTATTTGTTGTTGCTTGTTTAATAAAAAAAATAATAAAAAAAAAAATTAGTGGTCTAAGATTTTATTAGATTATCATACACACACTTCATTGCACCATAACAATGTTTGAAATTCTTTCCTAATTGTCCCCCTTCTTGGTAGCCGTGGGACATTTACTTAGGCTTAACAACCTAATTATTAGACTCAACAAATTGTACTGTATGATTCACATTCATATTGTGTGATATGCATAGATGCACAGAACACAACCCTATACTACATCAATGGCCCAAATTAAACCACTAATATACACATCACACTGTATAAACCTTTCTTCATACTTTACGATCCACGGTCACTAACTTTTGAGGAATTTAATTCATTTGGTACAAATTTATTTCCATTCGTACTATACGATAACTCCTTTTGTTTGTGATACATGTGTCATAATGGATAGAGATGAATTTAAATCAGCTAGTTCAATAATAATCGAAGTTCGTACTATACAAACACATGTTTGTAATTTATGATGCTTATCATCAACACCATAGCAACGACCCCTCGGGATGAATGAAATTTTCTTAAGTTCATCCATTACAATACTGTTCGTACTATATAATTTGACCACTTTTTCTTGCAGGTCATTCAGACAAAATAGCTCCTATATCGTACTATACTATACCTCGATCGTACTATATGAATACCAAAAAATTAATAAACTAGAGGGTTAACTAGTTCAATTCACTCAAGCGTTCTACACACTTCTACTTTCTTATCCTTCCTATTTAGTGGCTAGTGGAAGCAGGCGGAGTCATCTTACCTCGAGAAGTTTTTCTATCCATCACTCTAGTGACAATTGGTTTCTAAATGTTGTTGATGAAGCACCATATCTCAAATACAAGGAAGTCTGAATCACACCATCATGCATACTAAATCATCACATCCTGAACTTTCAGGTGATGAGTTTTTTTGACAACACTACCTTCCAATTTGTTCTTACTCTAGCCTTTTCCTTCCACTCTATAATTCTATATGTGTTATTAGAAAATCTTTGGATCAATTGTGACACCTCTATAATGACATCCTATGTTTACTACCATCATGTCAAAATCATAAAAGTAGACTGAGGAGAACTCCTCTACCTTCATACAAAGGGAGATTGACCCTATTCTATGGCTTCATTTTTAAACTATGATTAGAGTAGTGTCAATCTAACCATTAGAATTTCAGCACTAAATAAGCACTAAGCTTTAATTCTATCCTAAAATCACAATGCAAAGATTATTCAGCATGTTCTTCATTCTTCAATTATTAAAAACATTGGAGATCATCTGAACATCACCCCTCTACTTTCCCTAGTCACCTATTTTATCATAATCGATACTCACTTTGTTGAATCTCAATTGATAGTTGATTACATTAAAAATTTAACTCCATAAGATTCCCTTTTACTAAAAGAAGCCAAAATATGGCTTTAGGACATGTCATAGCCTATATCTTAAACAAAAAATATGAAATCACTTTTCCTACACCACCTGATAATAATCCTGTCTTCTATATAGATTCTTCCTTTCTTATTCTTTTTTGTCGGTGTCAGGACCCAGACGAGCAAGACTTTCATGAGATAGGGGGAGATGCCCCTACACCAACCTGGTTGTATGCGAGCCTATTTTTTTTTAATAGAAATTCTTATTTTATTTATTAAAACAAAAAACAAAAAAAGGATAAGCAAACCCCTATTTTTATAATATCTTTAACTTAGTAAGGGGGAGCTTAGGATGAAAAATCTTTCAAGCTAAACTTCAACAAAAATTTTCTGTCATCATAAAAAAAGGGGGAGATTATTGCAAATCTAGGATCCATGTCATTAATTTTAATGATGATAGAACCTATTGATTGAATTGTTCATTACAGGGAATATATTAGATATTGTTTGTGTTTTGTGCTCTAAAAATTATAGGTACAATACTCAAGAAGACCAAAAGATTCAAGATTGGGTAGGTTAGGAACTCAATTCAAAAGAGTCTGTATTTTTATTTTCTTTAATTTTCTTTTTTCTTGAGTTAGGCCACATTGGAGTGTATGGAATTGGGTGATCGTGCACACAAACTGGTGGTGAGAGAATTTTTTTTATAAAATTAAAGTTTTATGAACTAATCATATTATATGAATTAAATTCATATTGTACGATCATTTTTTTAAAACAATGGTTCAATGGCAAATTCAAATTTCATCTTCTGTAAACTAATCATACTATATGATTCATTTCATTATCAAAACCCTAGCCACCAGATTAATTTAAGTAAGATTTCCAAATTGAAAATTTGAACTAATTGTACTGTTTGAACCAAATCATACTATACAAAAATTTAAAATCTTGCTAAAACTAACCTTTGTGATTAGTCAACAAATTCTTGGTTTAATTAATGATAGTAGATCATACTGTAAGATGTCAATAGTACAAGATGATTGAATGAGATGAATTATGATTGTCCCAGAGTTCGTACCAAATGAAACTATGATTTTTAACCTAATCATATTGAATGACAATAATATCATACTTGATAATTTCACTAAAAATAAGAGGCAAATATCTATCATCTGAGGAATACTCCCATATGAATAGAGGAAATTAAATAGATCATACTGGATGATCTATGGATCATACTGTACGATAAGTTCATAAAAAATTGGACAGTTCATTTAAATAACTATTTATATCATACTGGATGGGACTAATTTTAAACTGATCATACTATACGAACCACTATAAAATTTGGTATGTTCTTTCAAATTTTAATTACTACATTCTACTTTTCGTACTTCATTTTTGTTAAAAATGCTTGATGAATTTTTGAGATCTACGTTCTGTTGTGCAATTTAGAATTTCATCATCATCATAAAATTTATTATTAAAATTGTAGCTTCCACTTTGTAAAATTAAATTGCCTATTTTAAAATTTTAAAAATATACAAAAATAATACTCTTATTTGGGATTATTTTTAGAAGAACCAAGTCGGCCCCCTCTTGACGCTTCTCAAACTTTCAACACTATCCATCATAGGACACATCTAATGTTAGGCCAAAACTACATGCATCCCAGTATAACATGCAAACATCTCATTCATTAATGTATATGGTGAAACCTAAAAACACTTGGGTTCAAAAATCTAATGTTTAATCACTTTATAGGGAAGCTCTCAAAAAGACCTAGTGAGAGCTTGTGATACTTGGACAATTTATGCATGATCCACATGACTGTTAATTTGAAGTAGTTCATCATATTATAGGCCAGATAAAGAGGCAAGGTAACACTAGGAGAAAACACCACTTGGAAAGTGGTTGGCTTAGGTATAATTGGAAATTCTAATAAGTTAATTATTAAAAAATTCCTATTAATTAATGACCTTGAGAATAATCTTTTTAACATTAGCCAATTATGTGACAAGGGTTTTGATATAAAGTTTCTTTATGCAAATGCATGATTATATTAAATAGAAATATTGTTTTAAAAGGAAAAATAATAATAGCATTTATATGCTTGATTTGAACTATATATAATATTATTATTCCTTCTATTTTGAAAACTATTATTGATGATTCCTAGCTATGACATAGAAGACTATGCCATGCAAGCATGAAAACTCATAGAAAGATTATCCAAAAAGTTCTAGTTAAAGGCATACCTAAGTAAGACTTCAGTAATGACTTCCTCTGCAATGTCTATAAACTAGGAAAATAAGTTAATTATTCATTTCATTCAACTAAAGATATCAACACCTCTAATCCATTAGAAATTCTCCATATGTAGCTATTTTGACCCGTTAGTACTGCAAGCCTAGGAGGGAAGTTATATAAATTAGTAATCATTAATGATTATTCTAGATTCACTTGGGTTGGATTCCTAACAAAAAAAAAAGTAAATTATTTGAGGAATTTAGATCCTTCACTTCAATAAAAATAAAATTAGAATGTGAAATTTCAACCATTCATAGTGAACATGATAGAGATTTTGAGAATGATAGGTTTGAATCTTTTGTCAGGAGATATGGATAGGACATAGTTTATCTACCCCTATGACCCCATAGCAGAATAGAATAGTTAAAAGAAAACATAGAACTTTGGTAGAAGCTACTAGGGCCATACTAGCTGAACATTCTCTCCCTTGGTACTTCTTGGTAGAAGCAGTAAATACTACTTGCTATGTTTTAATTTGAGTGAATGTTAGATCCAAATTAAATAAGATACCCTATGAACTTCTTAAGGTTAGGAAACCCAATCTTTATCACCAACATATCTTCGAGTGTAAATGTTTTAGCTTAATGAATGGAAAATCACATTTAGGAAAATTTGATCCTAAGTCTGATGAAGGAGTCTTCTTAGGTTATTCATCTATAGGTAAAGCCTATAAAATCTTTAACAAGAGGACCTTGGTACTACAAAAGTAAACCATGTTGTGTTTGATGAATAAGATAGAACCTCTGAATCTAAACTAGAAGACAAAGAAGTGGTTATTCAAGGAGTAGAAGCCATTGACCTAGCAGATAGAGAAGAACCTTTGGAATCTCTACCTAGAAAATGGTAATAGTTATCTAGGCATCCCAAAGAATTATTCTTAAGATACCCATCTGAAGGTGTTAGAACTAGGTATGGACTTAGGAAAGAGGTTAGCCATTCTGCATTTATATCCATGATAGAACCCACAAATATAAATCATGCCTTATCTGATGAATTTTAGATCCTAATAATATAAGAAGTATTGAGTTAATTTGTTATAAATGATGTTTTAGAGTTGGTGAGTTAACCTAAAGACTAGAGTGTTATATGAACCAAATGGTTTTTTGAGAATAAAATGAATGATTATAGCACAATAGTGAGAATTAAGGTTAGATTAGTAGCTAAGGGGCACAATCATATTGAAGGGATTGACTTTGAAGAGACTTTTGACCTAGTATCTAGACTAGAAGCCATTAGAGTGCTCTTAACCTTTGCTTGCTTTAAAGGTTTTAACTTATATCAAATGGAGGACAAAAGTACTTTCCTAAATGGATTAATTAAAGAGGATGTATATGTTTAACGTCCCCTAGGCTTTGATAACTCTAAATTTTCTAATTGTTTATTCAAACTAAAGAAGCCTTTATATGGATTAAAGTAAATACCTAGAGCCTACTAGAATGGTTGAGTTTATTCCTACTAGATAGAGCTTTTGTTAAGAGTAGTGTAGACACCACCACCCTATTCCTAAAGAAAGAAGGAGAAGACCTACTTATAGTTCAAATTTATATTGATGATATAATATTTGGATCTTTAAATAAATTTCTTTTTGATAAATTCTCAAAAACTATAAGTGAGGAGTTCGAGATGAGCATGATGTGAGAGCTATTTTTTTCTTAGATTTAGTGTAAATTAGAAGGAGGATGGAACTTTTCTTAATCAATAAAAATACATCAAGGACAACCTTAAGAAATATGAAATGAATAATGCTAAGTTAATAAACACTACAATGAGCTTTACTATTCAGTTAGATAAGGACCTAAATGAAAAATTTGTTGATTAAAGGGAGTAAAGAGGGATAATTAGATCCATCATTTACTTAACTCCCAGTAGACTTGATATCATATTTAGTGTTTATTTTGGTGCTATATTTAGGTTGATCCCAAAGAATCCCACATGAGTGCTGTTAAAAGATATCTTGGATATCTTCTAGGAGCCCAAAACTTGGGAATGTGATTTCCAAGATATAACACCTCTTTTGAAATCATATGATATTTTGATTCAGACTTTGTAGGTTGTAGAGTTGATAGGAAAAGTTCTTCTGGAATTTGCCAATTCATAGGATAATATTTAGTATCCTGGTCCTATAGAAAATACAATTTGGTAGTCCTATTTACTACTAAAGCAGGATACATAGCTATAGGGAGCTATGTTGCATAAGTCCTACGGTGAAAATAATAAATCTTAGATCTTAGACTACCTATAGGCACCATTCAAAACAAGCGTGATAACACTCGTGCCATTTACATATAAAAAAATCTTATCCAACATTCAAGGAAAAATCACATAAATGTTAGGGAAAATTTCATTAGAGACCATGCTATAAAAGGGGATATAGAGCTACATCATGTAGCAACTGAAAATCAATTGACATATATATTTACAGAGCCCCTTGCATTTGAAACCTTTAGCACCTTAAGGACTAAATAAGGTGTTATAAATATTCATGCTTAAATAAGAATGCTTTGAAAATTGAAAAAAAAAAAAAGTATGTTGTAAGTGTTTATCTTATGAATTTATTTTATGATTATTCTGTATTAGTGCTTGTATTTGTATCGTCTTTACATCTTTTCTTTGTGATGTCTCTTTTTCTTTTTGTTTTCTCCTTTTTTGTGATGTTAAAAGGGGAGTAATTTATTGTTGGTAGGATGTACTTTGTATTGGAATGATTAATTCACTATTTTATCTTTTTGTTTCCTTTTAGTTGTGTGTTCTTTCTTTATGCATTATTTTTTTATATAAAAACACTTCTTGTTTTTGAAAGATTCACCTAGTAAGGAGGAGTATATGAAATAGTAAGAATATAATTGAGCTATTTAACAATAATGTTTGTCATCATAAAAAAGGGGAGATTATTGAAAATTTAGACCCATCTTCTGATTTAGATGATAATAAACATAATTGGATTCCTTACTATGCTATCTCCTTTTAATTGTTATTATTGCATATATGTTTTGCCGGTGCACTAATATTTTAGGTCCACCGTACACTTGAAAGTTTGATCAGCTCAAGATTGAGTATACTAGGATTAAGTATGCCGTGATATTTTTGTAATTTTAAATCCTATGAATTTTTTTCATTCCTGAGTCAAGTCATGTATTTGGTGTAAACTAAGCTTAATAATCATGCAAACACACACTCAAGGGAGTGAGTTAGTGACTATATCAGGAGTTAAATTTTTAGACTAATCATACTGTATGATCAATATCATACTGTACGATCAACTAATCAAAAAATAATTGAAAAGGCTAATTGTGATAATTAATGTAATATGAACTAATCGTACTGTATGATCTTAATCATACAGGATAATTTCGTAAAATTAGGATCCCAGCCACTAATTACAATTTAGGTAATATTTTGAAATTGAAATTTGTACTCATCATATTGTAAGATATGCATCGCATGGTATGATGCACTTAAAGTTTACCAAAATTATTTATATGATTAGGGGATGATTTTGGATTAATTGACCAAGACAAATAATGCAGGATGATGGGACCCATAATACTATATGACCCAATCCTTGCATGGGATAATAATTATATTATCACCAGTCATATGAGATGATAATCCAAGTAATTTGAACTAATCATACTTGATGATGGTCTATATCGTCTAGTATGATTAGCTCAATTCTTTGAACTGATCATACAATATTTAACTATTCATATAACACTAATATGAGTACTTTTAATAATCATACTTAACAATCAATTATCATACTGTATGATCAGAGTTGCAAAACTGAATTTCTGGGCTTTTTATGGGGCCTTGTATTTAATCTCTCTCAAGTGACTTATTTCAAAACTTTTGGGTGTTGAGTGTTTTTGAGAGGGAGCTTTGAGAAGTTTATCTAAATGTTCTTTGGAAAGAAGAGGGAGAGCTTTTGTGTGAGGGTTGGACATGATTGCTCCAAGCAAGTGTCTTGTCGTGTTCCTCCAAGTTTTTGTCTAAGTTTCTTAGGTGGCTCTGTGAAGAAATTCTTCAGCATAAGGTTGTGGTTCTCTGCTATCACTAGAACGGTGAGAAAGGAGTTCAATTTTCTTTGCATTCTCTAGGTAAGAGAAAAAGATTTAAGGTTCACTACCATCATCTGTAGGGTTATAAGGCTTCTGGCTCTCTTTCAGACTAGGTTTGCTAGAAGTGATTTGTGTAAGGGCTTATCTTCCTTGCTATGAGCGAAAAAGTAGAGACGCTATAGTGATAATGCAATACTCAAACTGAAGGACTCTGGGAAGTGGACGTAGGTCATTTTCTGACTAAACCACTATAAATCTCTAGTGTGCTTGTTAAAATTGTTTATTTTCACACTTATACTTTTTTGCATCTTAATTTCATAATAACTGCTTGGTGAAAGTTGTGATATATTCTTCATTCTACTAATTAGAATATCATCATCATTATTTTGATGTTTTAGTAAATTCATCCTACTTCCATACTAAGTGATAATTTTTACTTATTTTATAAATATTAAAAAATCTAAAATATCATTTAATTTTTGAAGTAAGAAATTATTTTTTTAAATTCACCAATTCACCCCGTTCTTGGTGTGCCTAGGAACAAGTTCACTTAGTTTTATCATCCTTTATGAACTTTCACTTGATACATTTTTGTGCTCCCTAGGTGAATTAAGTATGGTGTAGTGTGTGCTTCTCAAAGTATCTCTTATCAATGTTCAACATGATCTAGAACACATAACTGATCTTTACATTATAACGCATCCACCTGATTAATAAAAAAATCTAGTTTCAGTCCACTATGAACATGCTCTCTTATCTACACCAAATCAATATCTTCTATTTGAGCCGCAAGTATTTAGTCAATAATCATCTATTTAATATATATGCAATAAACAACAGAGTTGCCTCCTTAAAGTATTACCTTGAGCTAAAGTTACTCTATTTCATGCACTAATTGTTGCTCCTAAGTGGTCATCCATGCTGCATAAGATGAAGACTTCTTTCTTAAAGTATTTTCCATTATATTAACTTTGTCTGGGTGTTACTGACTCTATAAATAGTAGTTCTTCATAAACTCAAGCCATCCCGTATGTCTTAAATTCAACTCCTTTTGAGTGCAAACCTTACAAAGAATTCCATAAAGGTAATGCCTGCAAATCTTCAGCATGAAAATAATTATAGCTAGCTTCAATTCATGTGTGGGGAAACTCTCGTAATGCACCTTGAGTTGTCTAGACACATAAACTATGATTACCGTGTTCCATTAAGACATACCCTAAGTCTTGATATGGAGAATCACTACAAATTTTAAATCCATATACACTAGAAGGAATAGTTAGAATAGGAGAGGATACTAAACAGTCTTGAGATTTTCAAAAGTTTACTAAATAGCATCAAACCATATGAACTTAAAGGACTTCTGGTTAGCAAATTAAGAGGTGCAACAATACCCAAAAATTCCTCTACAAAGCATCTATAATAACCTGCTAAGCAAAGAAAACTATGAATCTCAATGATGGTGCTTAGCCTTAGCCAAACTATTATGGCTTTAACCATAGAAAGATCCATAGAAATATTTGCTATACTAATAGTATCACCAAGGAATGCCACCTCCTAAAGCCAAAACTCACACTTTGAGAATTTTACATAAATCTTATTCTCTTGAAGTATATTCAATGATGTTTAAAGATGTTGGGAATTATCCTCATCACACTATGAATATATTAAAATAATATCAATAATACTATCACAAATAGATCTAAACACATCTTGAAAATCTTTTTCATCAAACCCATGAAAGCAGCAAGGGTGTTAGTCATCCTGAAAGGCATGACTAAAAATTTTTAATGACCACATCGAGATCAAAAAGCGGACTTCAACACATCTTCATTCTTGATCTTCTGCCAATGAAACCCCAAATAAAGGTAAATATTGGAAAACAGTGTGGCGTCTTACAATATGCCAATTAGATCATCTATGCGAGAAAGAGCATACTTGTTTTTCACCGTGACCTTATTTAGTTCTTTCTAGTCAATCCAAACTCATGCTTCCATCTTTATTTTTCATGAACAAAATTGGTGCTCTTTAAAGTGAAACACTAGGTGCGATGAATCGTTTATCAAGTAATTCCTATAGCTGCACTTTGAGTTCTTGAAGCTCGACTGTTGCCATGTGATACAGTGCTTTTAAAATTGGAGTAGTATCATAAATTTGATCTATGGTGAACTCGATTGCACAATCACAAGGTAAGCTAGGCAAGTCATCAGGAAATATAATATGCAAATTATTGAATTACAATGAAACTATATAAGCTGATATTTGATTTCTTTGTATCTCCCACATGAGTAAGATACCTAGCACACCCATGATAAACCATCTTATGGGAAAAATTGCTAATATAAGATAGAAGAGACCCCTCTTGCACAATTAAAGCTAAAGGCTAACTAACTAGGTATATAAATGGTTACCCTTTTCTTTTGACAACATGAAAGGTTAAACATTTCCTTCTTGTGAGTAAAAAATAGGACTTTTATTTCTTCATCGCATCAAATGTTAATGGGGTATACCGCCTTTTGGACCCGGGGTGTGATAGAGATGATATATTTCTTTCATCAATCAGAGATATTATTGATCTTCTTTATCATTGAACTACAAAAATTTGGCCCCAATTTGTCATCTAAGCTAGCTCTAGCTTTAATAGCTCTGGCTAGCCCAAAGTCGTGTTCGGATGGACACCTTCCAAATCAAGGAAGAGTGTTCTTTTGATCATCTCATGTAAGCACTTGGTTGAAAGATTCTACTAAAAAGGGCTAGATAATCTCTCATAATTTTGCTCTTTTGCTGATGAGCTTCCAGGACTTCATAGTTGTGTTACTGAGCTTTTTAATTGCAACAAACTCTTGAAAATGACAACTCCCTTCGCATGTGAGGATATATAGCTGGAAATTGATTTTTTTATGGATCAATAAGGACGAGGATGGATGCTGAGAAGTCTTTGGTAGGTACATTTTGTCAGCTTCTATTTCTAAAGACTAAAACTTACTCTAAAAAAATTGCTTTAAAATTATTCTTCATTTTGAAGGGGCTATACATAATTAATTTTGACCATAGAAGATGCAATTATTGAGAAGAATTATTACATAAATAACTGGAGCGGATTCGACTCTGTGAAGTAAATAAAGAAGGAAAAAAAAGCGAGGATTCCTCGTCAATCTTAACTTTTTATCTCATTTCTTCTTCTACAGTAAGCACTTGTTATCTAACAAAAATTAGATGGCATATATTCCTTATATGAACAATATATATCATTTTAAATAATTTGAGCTCTTATAGTTATAATAATATTAGCTCTTATAGTTTAATATGAACAATATATATTGAAAATTTTGACATGATTGTATGAAGATTGACATCCTGATCATATAAAATCTGCTTAACATTACACAATGAAGAAAAAAAAGGTTCATGTAACAGAACTCAAATCACATAGACAAAGACTCGAACTCAAGATCTCTTATTGGTAGTCTAAGCTCTCAACCAATAGGCTAAAATAAGCTGTGTCTATAGGAATTTGTAACTAAAAACATTTCACAAAATAATGAAAATCAAATATATTAGTTCTGCAAACATTACCTATAAGTCAAAAGAGATTTTAGAGCATTTTCTCACTGCAACAATCTGGAACTTAATTTATAACTATACATTAATATTAATTAATATCATCGGCTGTCAGAAGATATTTTTTTCTATATGGTTCTATGATTATTCCATTAAAATATCAGAGCTTGTGCATGTTATAACCCATAAAAGTAAGCATCTTTGGTACGCAACATGTAGGAGAACAATTCAGAAATAGAAAAGTTTTCAACCATCATAAAATAGAACCACAATTACAAAATGACATTTATTAGAAAGAATATGCAAAGTGAATTTTGATAAGACATCACACATCATATGCATTATAAGAATAGTATCTTCTGGCCTCAACCTAAGCTCTAATAAGCATCTAATAAGCATGCGTGCTACATTTAGAGTATAAAGCTAATGTAAAAAAAAAAAAAAAAAATAGTTTTCCATTATTGTTATTTTGAGTATAATTTTTTTTTTTAAATTCACATAAAGGCCTACATGTTAATAAAAAAAATAGATTAAAGATCTTTCAAGGAACACAAGCTCTCTAAAATAAAATGTTTAAAGGAAAAGCTATTACAATAATCAAACCGAATTAAACTGACAGAACATGAAAAACCTAGAAAGGAACCTGAAGAAGGAGAAAGCCAACAACACGTAAGCTAGCTTTGAGGTAAGCTACAATCAACAAGAGAAATCTGCAGGGAAATAAACCAAAAAAGGCACAAACAAATAACAAAAATCGGACCAACAAACACTAAACCAAACGACCATTTACAAAAAACAACAGTCCAGCAGACCACCAACCTAACCAGCATGACCTAAACCCAAACACCAACCGGAACCACAACAAAAAGACCCAGAACCGAGCTAGCTAAGCCCCATTGCAAACCCAAAACAAGGAGTCCCAGAACTAAAGAAACGACGCTAGCAAAAAAGAGAACTCTACAATGAAAGAGGTGGTGGAAATATGGATTAGCTAAATTAGAAGGATTAGAATTGCTTACATGGATTTTAACTGTAGAAAAGTTTTTTAAATGCCTTTGTCATTCGAACAAAAATATTAAAAGATTACAAAATGAGCCAGGTCGTGATATATAAGTCTAAGATTTCATTTGGGATAAATTTCTTACCGCTTTATAAAATTGCTTTAATTTTAGTACAAAAAATTTTAGTTAAAAAAAAAATTGTATTACAAAGGTGATTTAGAAAGCAGTAAAATGCGGTACCAAACTACACCTATTTTATAGTCAAATTTTTTTAATATATTTAAATAATTATTTAGGATGATGTTATATGTAATATTTAAAATTTGATTATTTATAAAACTAACGTCCACCTACTATTATTTGTAATAAAGTAATAGAAATTTTAAAGGCATAATACAATTATAATTATATTTTATATTTCATGAAATTTATTTTGACAAACGAAAATATAAAAGTTTTGACAAAAAACTCGTATTCATTGTTTTGACTTCTAATCGCGTTTTTATTGGCATGGGATTGTCATTATTGATATTATAATAAATTTTATGTCCAGTAAAATGATAAAATATATGATAAAAATTAGAAAGAAATATTTAAAATAAAAAAAATATACTGATAGAATTGTAAAAAATATTAATAATCATTTTTAGCATTTTTTTGAGTTATTTCTGATTAAATTTAGTCTTCTTCTGTAGTTCTGTGACAGTATTTTTACTGTTTTTTAAAACGAATTTTTAGTAATTTTTTTTTAAAAATTTTGTTGTAAAAAACCGTTTTATAAAATTTTAAGAAAAATATCTTAAACAAAACCTTAATATAATTTGACAATTTATCTTATTTTTAATTTATTTGTTATTATTATTATTATTAAGATATTATTATTATTATTATTAAAAAGACTGAAATTTCTACATAATAATAGTCAAACGATGCCATCTAATTTTTCTTCGCACTTATCCCCATGGTCATAATTGCAAAGCTGTGAAAAGGCTTCTTGAGATGCTTGCTTGTTAATGGGGAATTTTTATTGCCTCCTCCCACCTGACGCATCTCTACGTTCGGTATGGCTTCATAACGCGACATCTGGCAGCTACTTTACCCATTTTGACCCGACGCTAGCCCATATACTTTTCGATATTTTTTTAAATTATTCGGGTTGGGCCGTCGTAATGTATATGAGAAGGGCGGGAAAATGAAAAAGTACGCGGCTTTTACCTATTGTATTAAAACCTTCTATGTATTAAACATAAGATGTTCTACAGGATATCGTTCTACAGTGTCTACGGTTCCCATAATTTTCAT